>NC_086448.1:115567073-115867073 GCF_028390025.1 Pseudophryne corroboree
GATCCGGCATTGCAGACTCTCCTACCTCTTTCTGCATATTGCTGGGTCGGTTGCCAAAGCGGCGGGGGGCGGAGCTGGCAGCGGGTGCAGAGGTGGAGGCAATGTTGGGAGATAAGCTCAACTCAGCATCGCTTCTCCCTATCTTGTAAACGGGTCCCGGGTCGTCTCGACCCGGCAATCTGTTTACAGAGCCACTGACCCAGTATTAAACCCGGGAATAACACTGCTTATAACCCAGGTTGAATTACCGGGTCAGGCGACCCGGGAAATCCGACATGGCGCTTTCAGACCGCACACTGACCCGTGTCAACCCGGCAATATGCAGGGTCGATACCGGGTTATTTGTGCGGTGTGAAAGGGGTATATGTAAATTAACTCTCAGGAATTAAAAAAAAAAAAAAACATATATAGCACAAATAGGCCTTCATGCAAAGAGTTTGTGAAGAATGACTAGCATCTGATTGGCAGCTCATAAAATGCTGATACTCTCACTGATTGCATACCAGCTGCATTTTCTGCATATAAGATCAGCCAACCAGAACTAAAAAGACATCCTGGCGGGCAGTTCAGCTCAAATCGTTAGCTTTTGGTTTCAGGGATAGGCTATGGTTTAGTGGTCTACCAAAGGACTGCAGACGTCATGGTAGCCATGCCTGCTATGCAGAATGCTAACCCTTTTAGTACAAATGGTCTTAAAATTGTTGTTTATATGGACCAATCAGTGTCATGGCAATACACCGTGGATGTATAATCACTTATTAGATGGCAGTTGTCTATAACCTAGGTGGCCAGAAATAGGAAACATGATGAACGGAGCAAGAGCTATTACCATTTGAGCTCTAAAGCTAGCCACAAAGATCCAATGATTTTACAGTTACATATATGACTTCATACATCATATCAGCAAACAAAATAGACACATACGTTATTACAGGTTGAGTATCCCTTATCCAAAATGCTTGGGACCAGAGGTATTTTGGATATGGGATTTTTCCGTATTTTGGAATAATTGCATACCATAATGAGATATCATGGTGATGGGACCTAAATCTAAGCACAGAATGCATTTATGTTTTATATGCACCTTATACACACAGCCTGAAGGTAATTTTAGCCAATATTTTTTATAACTTTGTGCATTAAACAAAGTGTGTCTACATTCACACAATTCATTTATGTTTCATATACACCTTATATACACAGTCTGAAGGTCATTTAATACAATATTTTTAGTAACTGTGTGTATTAAACAAAGTTTGTGTACATTGAGCCATCAGAAAACAAAAGTATCACTATCTCACTCTCGCTCAAAAAAGTCAGTATTTCGGAATATTCCGTATTTCGGATATTTGGATATGGGATACTCAACCTGTAATAAATTAATTGAAAGAATCGAAACAGGAGGAACAACCTTAGGTTCATAGGTGTCCCAGAGTCGATTCCAGATGTTAAATTGATTGAGTTCCTTAGTATAGACCTCCCCCTGGCGCTGGGTCTAGATAGCGACTTTCCCACACCTCAAATTGAAAGAGCACACAGAGTGGGCGTGCCACAACGCAATGCTCAAGGGAAACCATGACCAGTGGTTGCTAAATTCCTGGATTACAGAGTCAAGGAACAAATCTTAGCACAGTATCGCAGGTCACAGTCAGTAGTGGTTAATGACCATAAGCTCTTAATTTTCCAAGATTTCTCTGCAAGTGTTTCTCAAAAATGGAGAGCATTTTCAGAAGTATGTCGTTATCTCCACGACTATGACCGCCGGTTTACCCTACTATACCCTGCAAAACTCAGGGTTATGATCGAGGGTCAACCAGTGTACTTTGACGACCCTATTTTGACTAAATACCGTTTAATGGCTCCATGCTCTCCACCACGCTCTCCTTCCTCTCCCTGAGATAAAGCCCCGCCCACACCCTGTTTTTTCCCCCGTTTATGTGTTCATGTACTCCCATTAGTCAGTTCCACGATTGCTAAGGAACTATCACTATGCTCTAATGATATGGGAATGCAATGTCTGTTTCATTTTTTCTCCATACTAATGGGTCCCCCCCTCAATTATTATTTTATTTCTTTCTTCTCCCACTGGTTTTTTTTTATTCTCTTAATTACTGGAATTGGTTTAACTGGCGGCCTAAGTCAGCTGTAATGCTGCAAGGTCTTAATTGGCTTGGTTTATTGGTTAGGAAAATTAGAAAAAGTAGAGGATTGAAGCATTGCATTATACTTTTGTTCTTATGTACAGATGTGACACCGGCTGTTCAGTTGCATCCTGATCGATGTTGGGGAAAGCCTGCTCATGTTAATACTACTAATGGAGTTCCATCACACTCTTTCGTACTGTTCTTAAAATCTGCACATTTCATGAGGCCCCGTGAGGGGGTGGGTTTGCCATGTCGTCCTGTAGCACTTCCACTCCCAACACTCCGATTGATCTTTGGCTGTTATCTTGGAATGTTGGAGGAGCTAACAGCCCAATTAAACGCAAGCGTATTGTTACACACCTGCGAAAATTCAAACCTGATGTTGTGTTTATTCAAGAGACATAATGGAAAAAGGGTGACGATTCATCTCTTCGGGTTCCTTGGTTAGATCACTGCATAGCTGCTTCTTATCGATCCAAGTCCAGAGGCGTTGCCATTGTACTTCGTAGATCTTTACCAGTTACTATACATAATCAGGTCAATGACCTAGATGGGCGGTTTATTATATTGGATGTTTCTATTTATGGTTCAAATTACAACTTGGTTAATAGTTATGCACCAAATGTTGATACACAATTATTTTTCTGCACTCTGCTTCAGGTCCTAACACCGAGACAACTCACCACTGATAATAGGAGGTGACTTTAACACAGTGGTAGACCCTTGTCTGGATAAATCACCGCCATCTGCCAACCCACACTCTCCACAATGGGGCATAGTCTCCTGTTTTACTGACGCACTTCAGCTATCAGACCCATGGCGTTTACTTAATCCTTTGGATAAATCTTTCACTTTTCATTCGGGAGTACACAGATCATTTTTAAGAATAGATTGTTTCTTAACCTCAGACAGTTTGATAAATAATCTCCTCAAATCGCAGCTACATGACATTATTATTATTTCGGACCATGCCCCTGTCTCGCTAGCACTCAGCCTCCCGTGTGCACCGGCAGTGGGCCGCTTTTGGCGATTCCCATCTCATTTGATTTCCTCGAAAGACTTTAAGCTTTTTCTTAATGCAAAATGTGCAGAGTACGTGGACGATAAATCGAACACTGAGACTCTCCTATTCTGAGTCTTCGAAGGCGGTCATGAGGGGTCATATCATAAGTTATATGTCCAAACGGAAAAAAGAATCTGCAGATATATACAAATCCCTCAGAACGAATGTCTCATCTAGCTTTGCGGCATACTCTTCAGCTCATGGTGAGGTGACACGGGACGTTTATAAACAAGCCAGACAGCTGCTAGAAAAGTTCCTTCTAACCCAAGCTAAGAATACTTTGGAAATCTCCAAACATAAATACTATAGATGGGGCAACAAGGCTGGCAGACTCTTGGCTACCATGTCCGGTCCTTAGAAAACCAGGGCTCACACAGCGGCCATTAAACATCCTATTAATCGTACTCCTGTTACAGAGTCTAGACGTATTCTGAAGCTGTTTCACGATTATTATTCTGCTCTATATTCTGCCCAGGATATAGACATAGACCTTCATAATCGCTTACTCCAGGAAGCCCGTCTACCCCAACTGTCGCAAGCCCAACGTGATAGACTCCATGGAGTTGTCACTATCGAGGAAATCTCCCAAGTTATTAAAGGCTTTGCATTCTGCAAAGCTCCAGAGACGGACAGGCTATCGGGCGATTATTACAAATTGCTACATGATAATATTTACCAAACAATATATAGGAACGCACCTCCTTACCCTACTTTTAATGAATCTCATACAATTTTACTGCCAAAACCTGGCAGGGATCCCCAACTTTTGGGCTCTTATAGATAGACCAATCACGTTATTAAACGCTGACTTTAAAATCCTAGCTAAGATAATAGCCAATCGGCTACAAGCCATTCTGCCAGCCTTGCTTGCTGACCATCAATTAGGATTTGTCGCGGGTAGACACTCGGTACGAGCGATTCGATTAGCGATCGCAGCGACAATGGGGGTCATTCCGAGTTGATCGCTCGCTAGCTGTTTTTAGCAGCCGTGCAAACGCTATGCCGCCTCCCACTGGGAGTGTATTTTAGCTTAGCAGAAGTGCAAAAGAAAGGATCGCACAGCGGCTACAAAATAATTTTGTGCAGTTTTAGAGTAGCTTCAGACCTACTCAGCGCTTGCGATGACTTCAGACTGTTCAGTTCCTGTTTTGACGTCACGAACACGGCCTGCGTTCGCCCAGCCACGCCTGCGTTTTTCCTGGCACGCCTGCGTTTTTCCGAACACTCCCTGAAAACAGTCAATTGACACCCAGAAACGCCCACTTCATGTCAATCACTCTGTGGCCAGCAGTGCGACTGAAAAGCTTCGCTAGACCATGTGTAAAACTACATCGTCCGTTGTGAAAGTACGTAGCGTGTGCGCATTACGCCGCATACGCATGCGCAGAAGTCCGTTTTTTTGCATCATCGCTGCGCAGCGAACATTTTCAGCTAGCGATCAACTCGGAATGACCCCCAATGTCTTCAATGCAAATTTCTAAATCCAATAATATGCTTCTCAGTTTGGACACACACAAAGCATTTGATACAGTGCTTTGGCCACATTTGTTTTCGGTTTTGGAACAGAGCATTCGACTTTATAAAACTAGTCTCCTTTTTTTATCGCTCCCCGACCACCTCGCTCTTGGTCAATGGTTTGCGGGGCGAGAAATAACTTTTACACAGAGGCACTTGCCAGGGTTGCCCTCTTTCTCCCTTACTTTTTAATTTATCACTGGACCCACTGTTACGGATCCTAAAGAACTGGACCGCTTTTCAAGGTATTTATATTGGTTCTCATGAACTCAAAATATCGGCTTTTGCAGACGACCTTTTATTATATGTTAACAACCCTAGAGTTAATTTATTACCTATCCTGAACAAAATTGAGGTGTATGGCAGCGTCTCTGGACTGGTCATAAAAGCAGAAAAATCAATGGGCATGCTATTGGGCCCGGATACCCACATTCCCTCCTGGTGCAGCGCGATTCCTATAAAATGGTCCTCTTCTTTTAGGAATAGCCTTAACCAGAAATCCTATCGATCTTCATAAACACAACATCACTAAGGCAATTCAGGGCATCACTGCTGAACTTAATTTTATCATACCTGGGCAGAGCAATCTTGATTAAACTGATCACTTTCCCCAGACTATTATATCTGTTACAAGTCTTACTTCTCTTGCTGACCCAAAAGGACGTCAAACAAATCAATGCTCAATTTCGGTCCTTCATTTGGAAGGGGAAGAGAGCTTGCATCAGTTTACTCAGGTTGTGCCAAACCAGACAAAACGGAGGTATCAACTTTCCTGATATTGAGGGTCATTCAGAGTTGATCGCACGCTGCTGATTTTCGCAGCGCAGCGATCAGGTTACTACTGCGCATGCGTATTCACTGCAATGCGCACGCCCGTCATACGGGTACAAACAGCATTGTAGCTGTGCTATGCTTTTAGCGAAGATTCCATTCGCAAGGAGATTGACAGAAAGAGGGCGTTTATGGGTGTCAACTGACCGTTTTCTGGGAGTGGTAGGAATGACGCAGGCATGTCCAGGCGTTTGCAGGGCGGGTGTCTGACGTCAGTTCCGGGACCGGACAGGCTGAAGTGATCGCAAGGGCTGAGTAAGTTCAGACCTACTCAGAAACGGCAAAAAACGTTTTCGTCCCCGCTCGGCTGCACATGCGATCGCAGACTTGCCAAGCGAAAATACACTCCCCCGTGGGTGGCGACTATACATTTGCACGGCTGCAAAAAGTAGCTAGCGAGTGATCAACTTGGAATGAGGGCCCTTGTATGTTATAGCCAGGCAGCTCAACTACGATAGCTCATTGACTGGATCCATGGCACGAACACATATGCAAACACTGCATTATAATCTCAGTTCCTTGTGAATATGAGTCTCTCTAGCTCTCTCCATGCCCAGGATACTGATATTCCACTCTCGTTACAAGATAACCCACTTTTGTGGAATACACGCGAAGTATGGCACATATTGAGACACAAAGCGGGCATAAATGCTCGTCTCTCTTTACACCTTGCTTTCAGTAAAACCCCAAAATTTCAGGGCGGCATGGCAGCTCACCCCTTTACCATTTGGAAGGTAGGGGGGATAGACTCCATTGGACATTTAGTACACACATTAGATAAGTGACCTCTCATGTTCTCAGAAGCTGTGGCCACATATGAAGTTCTTCGGGCACACCCGATGGCATTTCTACAAGCACAACACTACATATCATCGGTGCCCAGGGAATTTACAGACTTAGACTGGGACAACCTTTAGATAAATTAATAAAATGGGGTCCCTTCCACAAGAAAGCCATTTCTCATTACTACGTAACTTTGGACACTCCCTTTGATCATACCTCATCCCAATCAGAGTTGAGTCAATGGCTTGTCCATTTTCCCACCTTATCGACTCAAGATCTTTTACGATTTCTAAATGCCTCTTGTAAACGTCTATCAGCTAGCACATATCAAGAGTTGTTCTATAACGTAACACACAGATCCTACCTCTCACCTAACAGACAATTCCTAATGGGACTAATCCCCTCAGATAGATGCCCCAAATGTCTAAAGGGCTTAGCGGATCTATTTCACTCCTTATGGGATTGCCCTGTTGTCAAAGGTTTTTGGCTAAAGATTAAATGGGATGCAGAGATCTCGCTAATTAACTACGTCCCCTTTTCCCTGGAATGGGCTATATTTGGATTCCCCCCAAAATCTCATTGTGTCAACAAAGGGGATAGAAAGCTATTACTAGCTCTAGGTTCTGCAGCTAAAAAAAACTATTCTACAAAACTGGATACACCCCAGCCCCCCGTCTTTTTCCTAATACAAAGCAAAACTCCACCATATTTTTGGGATGGACTGGGTGGAAACTATGTTTAACAAAGAAAAAAATGTAGGTAGGTTCTTCGATGTGTGGGAAAGTTATGTTGCACAGTTACCTCTCTCAACGCGTCAAGCCATTCATAATAGCTTACACTTAACTAATTGGTATAGCTTGAGAATACTTGATGGCGACCTCCCAAACACTCTGTTAACATCCTGACTCTACAGAAAATGTCAAGACATGAACAGCGGGTGTCACATATTCTACCTCATGCAATATTGATATGTACCTTGTACAATATGGCTTAATGCCTTTATCATATGTTACTTTATTGTTCATGATGGAAATCAAACTAAAGAGTCGGCTACGGACTTTGGAAACGTTCAACTTTTATTTAGAAACTTGATACAGCATCCACAGTCAATCACAATATATGCCTGATTCTTGATACAGACCTTCTCTGATGTATGTTCCAATCTAATTGTTACTGCTCTGTTTTGTTATGATGTCAACTCCATAACACTGTATAAATTCATACTGTACATTATATGATGTGATATGCTTCAATAAAACAAAATAAAAAAAAAAAAAAAATTCATAGCAATAAAAGTTAAATAGATCCAGCACACCAGTGTTTCAATCTTTCTACGAAGATTCCACAATAAGAAATTGCACTTACTAAATTACTGCTACTAATTTGAAGTTTCATTTTGCACAATAAATACATTTTAACTGACCATATATACAGGGAAAAGTGAGCAAAAAGTAATAATATAATTATTTTAACTTTGCAAATCTCTAATGTAAAATATGTTCATTTACAAATATCAGTTCCATGTAACAATCCCATTTATTTGAGATAAATCTGCATTTCTGTATATTCACAAGCCAGCCACTTGAGGGCACAATTGTACAGGCCATGTCTAGAAGAACGACTGTGACTCTCACAACAAATGTTCATGACCACTAGCACTGGTTTAATGACAGCCTTGCTAGGCACTGGGAGGTTCGATAATGCTGTAATGAGGCCAAAGGGCGTGCTTCAGTTATAAGCTTATCCTTGAATATTATTTGCCTTACTCAAACATGACTAACATATAGTAAACAATGGGTGTCCCCGCTACTTCAATTTAGAAGAATGGCCTTCACCATCTAGGCACCAAAGTACTATCCATAGCACTGCAATACAGCTTTGGATGGCTTGTAGTGTGCTGCAGGGAAATAAGCATGAAATAAAAAGAATGAGTCAGCTCTCAGGACTCCGCTACAATGGTCATCCTCAGTGTAATGCAGTGGTGGCTCCAAAGGTGGAGCTGCAGCACAGTCCAAAATTTAAATCGGCGAGCCACACCAACTGCCACCCTGCACACTGCCAAACATCGCTGTCCAGGACTCACTAACAGTTAGTGCGGTTTCCCTATTTGAATTATGGACTGTGCTGCAGCCGCACCTCTGGAGCCACCACTGGTGTAATATACTTATGCTCAGTGCCGTTTCTTGGGGCGGGCGAGCCGTGCAACCGCACGGGGCGCCCGCCACGGCACTTCTGCTGCTCTTTGCTTCCCCTTCCTCCCTCTTCCCGAGTACCCAGCTCGGGGGGCGGAGTTTCGCGGAATGACGCGGTTGAATCATGCCGTCACGATGCAATCGCGTCATTCCGCGAAACTACGCCCCCTGAGCGGAGTACTGCTGACAAGAGAAGGGGGAGCCAAGCTACAGGAAGGGCCAGGCGGACGGCGCGACGAGGGAGAGGCAGGCCAAAGAGCGGGAAGAACCTCTTCAAAAGTAAGTTTCTCTCTCTCGCTCTCTCTCTCTCCTCCCTCCATCCTCCTCCGTAATGTGTAAGATGGGGACAATTGCGTGCCTAATGTGTAAAATGGGGACTCTTGCCTGCCTAATGTGTAAAATGGGGACACTTGCCTGCCTATTGTGTAAAATGTGGAGACTTACCTGCTGTATTGTGTAAAATGGGGATTCTTGCCTGCCATAATGTGTAAAATGGGGACTCTTGCCTGCTGTATTGTGTAAAATGGGGACTCTTGCCTGCCGTAACGTGTAAAATGGGGACACTCACCTGCCTAATGTGTAAAATGGGGACACTCGCCTGCCTAATGTGTAAAATGGGGACACTCGCTTGCCTAATGTGTAAAATGGGGACACTCGCCTGCCGTCATGTGTAAAATGGGGACTCTTGCCTGCCGTCATGTGTAAAATGGGGACTCTTGCCTGCCGTCATGTGTAAAATGGGGACTCTTGCCTGCTGTAATGTATAAAATGGGGACTCTTGCCTGCCGTAATGTGTAAAATGGGGATTCTTGCCTGCCGTCATGTGTAAAATGAGTACTCTTGCCTGCTGTAATGAGTAAAATGGGGACTCTTGCCTGCCGTAATGTGTAAAATGGGGACACTTGCCTGCCGTAATGTGTAAAATGGGGATTTAATGTATCAAGGGCATTGCGGTGTATGGCATAATATAATTTTTTTAATTTTTTTCCTGTGGTGGTCGTGATCTGTTGGTGCAAGGTCAAAAACTGGGGTGTAAGGTAGTCTTTTCAGATGAGACCACGCCCATTTTAATGAGACCACACCCATTCTAATGAGGCCACACACCCCTACTGGGAGCGCGCATGCCGAAGACGGGTGCATACTTTTTCTTTTTATACCTATATTGGGGAAGGGGGGTGCATTTTTTTTTTGTCAATGGGGGAAGGGGGGGGGGGGGGGTGCGCATTTTTAACTCTCGCACTGGGAGCTAAATTGGCTAGAAACAGCCCTGCTTATGCTGTTGTGCTATTGGTTTTATGTCTACCTCATGACCAGCGCTGCATACACTTTGTGGCATCTTATAACTAAAAGACAATAATAATAAATAACAACTAGCTGATGTGCTCAGCTTCAACCGAGCAAAAGTTTGCTGGGCAGAACATTTTACCCCCTTATGAGTCTAAAAATCCCTGCTTATTGGGTGGCTGCAAAGCGCTGCGGAATATGTGTGCGCTATATAAATAACTGGCAATAAATAAATGTCACATTTTCCAGAGCACAATGGTGATGCAGTGTAAATGGCATTTGGACGTTTTACCACATAACTCCAAAGCAAAGCAACCAGTTAAAGCACCAATATTTTTCTGTAAATCTACAGACCAAGGGGATAATTCTGAGTTGATCGCAATAGCAAGATTGTTAGCAATTGGGCAAAACCATGTGCACTGCAGGGGGAGCAGATATAACATTTGCAGAGAGAGTTAGATTTGAGTGGTTTATTTAGTTTCTGTGCAGGGTAAATACTGGCTGCTTTATTTTTACACTGTAATTTAGATTTCAGTTTGAACACACCCCACCCAAATCTAACTCTCTCTGCACATTATATCTGTCCACCCTGCAGTGCACATGGGTGGTCATTCCGAGTTGTTCGCTCGTTGCCGTTTTTCGCAACAGAGCGATTAGGTGGAAAATGCGCATGCGCATGGTACGCAGCGCGCATGCGTTCACTAATTTAACACAAAACTTTGGAGATTTGCACAAGCTCGAACGACGTTTTTTCATCGCTCGAGTGTTCGTAGTGTGATTGACAGGAAGTGGGTGTTTCTGGGCGGAAACTGGCCGTTTTCAGGGAGTGTGCTAAAAAACGCAGGCGTGCCTGGAAAAAATGCAGGAGTGTCTAGAGAAACGGGGGAGTGTCTGGCCGAACGCAGGGCGTGTTTGTGACGTCAAACCAGGAACTAAACGGACTGAGGTGATCGCAATCTAGGAGTAGGTCTGGAGCTACTCAGTAACTGCAAGGAATTATTTAGTAGCAGTTTTGCTAATCTTTCGTTCGCTATTCTGCTAAACTAAGATACACTCCCAGAGGGCGGCGGCCTAGCGTTTGCAATGCTGCTAAAAGCAGCTAGCGAGCGAACAACTCGGAATGACCACCAAGGTTTTGCCCAACTGCTAACAAATTTGCTGCTGCGATCAACTCAGAATTAGGCCCCAAGACCTTTAATTCGGTAAATAACAGCGGCATCATAGGATAAGTCAATCAGAAAAGTCGCTTTCTGCTATTAATATATAGATAATAAGAGATAATAATAAGGGTGTCATTCTGTCCCGTTCGCACAATGATTTTTTTCGCAGCCTTGTGAACGGGTCCGGAATGTGCATGCGCAGCAGCCAGGCAGCAACTGACCGTTTTCGGGGAGTGGAGATCCGAACGTAGGCGTGTCGAGGCGTTTGATGTGCGGATGTCTGACGTAAATTCCGGGACCTGAGACGCTGAAGTCATCGCAGTGGATAAGTAAGTCCAGACCTACTTAAAATGCACAAAATGTTTTTGCACTAGCAATCGCAGCCTTGTTATGCAAAAATACACTCCCCCATAGGCGGAGTCTAGTTGATCACACGAGCAGCAAAAAGTTGCAGCATGCGATCAACTCGGAATGACCCCCAGTGAGGGCAATATTCTTGAGAGTTTACAATCTGGAGGCATTTTAACAGATGATCTGGCTGTGGAGCGGGATGGAAGCATGTGGCCAGTTTAAGACTTGGGGTGGGAGATGTATCAAACGTTGGAGAGAGATATAGTGGAGAGCAATAAAGTGCCTACCAATCAGCTTCTGTGATTTTACAGGTTGTATTTGAAAAATGACAGCTAAGAGCTGATTGGTTGGCACTTTGGGTGCAAATCTAACGAGTGATATCTTATCTTATCACTCACTTATTTCTCAGAATGTGTGTGGTGTCCTCAGTTCTCTGTTATCTTGCGAATACTCCAAGTCCAAAGCAGTGGCAAACGTAGGATACTGAAAGGGGGATTTCCAAATAATTGGTAACAGACCAATGAAAAAAAGTCGAACCAAAATAAGCCTGCAACATAGGGGCGTATCCAATTATATCCGATTCGCTTTCAGCTTGTAAAAAAGGGACTGATATCGCGATTAATGGCTGATGGTTATTGTTGCAGTATCCAATTAGGGTCCATTTTCATCGCCCAATAACGGACCGATCCTATGTGTTATTGTGGCTCTGGCAGCAGCTTATCATAGACTATGCAAAAGCATAATCCACGATTGTGGCCGGAGAGCCCCAGCCACGAGGCAAATGGCCGCCTGCGGCACTGAAGGGGTTAACCCCTAGTGCCCGGCGCCATTTTTAAGGGACAATGGGCGCTTGGCGCCAGATTTGAAAATGTATTGGGCGCTAGGCGCCGTGTTGTAAAAAAAAAAACAGCCCCCCGGCGCGCTCAGCAGTGTGTGCGCGCCGGGGGAGAGGAGGCAGCAGCCGCTGACCGCCGGAGTCCGGGAGCTCCGCTCCCGGCAGCGGTCAGTGTAGCCCCGGGCGCACTGGAGTGTGCGCGCCGGGGAGAAGGGTGAGCGCTGCGGCTGGGAGCTCGGCTCCCGCTGCAGTGCTCTATGTGAGAGCCGCCGCTGGGGGCCGGGAGCTCTGCTCCCAGCGCCTCAGCCCAGCACGGGTGGCCAGCCGCAGCAGCCGGGACGGACGTCCCGGGCTGCTAGCCGGCGAGGGGGGTGCGCTGCAGCCCGGCTCCCCGCCGAACGCTGCAGCGAGGCCACCAGACAGGCGCCGCTCATGGGGAACCGGGCTAGCCGGCTCCCTAGCGGCGTGGGTGAAAGTAGGCTGCCCAGCAGGATGGTGAGCGCTGGGGTCCGGGAGCTATGCTCCCGGCGCCTCAGCGCTGAAACAAAGCCAGAGTCACGGCGGCCGGGACAAGTGTCCCGGGCCGCCGGGCTTAGGTACAGGGGGGTGCGCCGCTGCGTGCGGCGAGGCCACTGGTTAGTGCCACCCTGGGGGGACAGGGAGAGCCAGCTCCCTGGAACCCCAGAGGCAGGAAGACAGGCTGGAGGATGGGGGAAGCCAGCCCCATACCTCCAGCACTGAGAGGGAGAGCCCTAGCAGCCAGGCTGCAGGGCTAGGGAAGGCACTGCAGTGCCTGAGTATGTAGAGTCTGTGCAAGGCACAGGCTCAGCAATGTACAGTGTGATTTAAATGTAATGTATGTAAAGGTAAAATGCACTTACTTGATTGTGTGTCCCAGGAGGGGGGAATCCATAGCTGTGCAGGCTGATGGATTCTCCCAGACCTTTTCCCTAAAAACGGAATGCTTTCCCATCCAGCCTCACAGTTCCAATGGGCACAGGGAGAAAGAGAAGCAGCTTAGCTATGAAACAAGCTGAGTGGTTTCTTGGAGCTCCATGGAGATCAGCCGTAGTGGCCAGGAAACCTGGACCGGGGAGCCAGGCTGCCCAGCTCTGGAGCCCAAATCCAGGCTGCAGGCAGTGAGAGGGGTCCCGGGCAGGTTTCTGGAAGTCAGATTTAGGAGGGAAAACTTCCCCCCAGCCAGACTGAACGGCACCGTGGGAGTAGCCTGCTCTCCCAGATGGGAGAGACAAAGGAGACCGACCACTCCCCACTGTCCATAGGAACAATGTTAGGTGTGCATGAGACCAGAGCATGCACAGCTCATGGGTAAACATTGATTGGTTGTACACCACAGGGCGGGCTTACCCCCTGTGGTAAGGGGTCTTGGGAGAGGGATAAAAGAAGGGCAGTTGGCCCATAGGATTGTGGATTGTAACATCTTCTTCTGCTGAAAAGATCTTGATTGTATGCTGTTGCCCCTAGCAATAGGGAGGAGCCTTTTTAAAGGTTATTTGAGCAATAAACACCTTTGCCTCAAGAAGACTGCTTCATCTTGTGACCAACAGGGTTAGGCCAAACCTAGCCCCGTTCTCCGGCTGTCCAGGGAAGCACCTGACGTCTCCAAGCTCCGCCTTCCGCCAGCTACCGGTAGAGGCCTAGCAAGTGGCTAGTGGGGATTCGTCAGCACCACACAGGGGTGGTAAGGCAGTGCGTCGGCACATACAGAGCAGAACCGTGGTTCCAAACGCCACGGCAGGTTAGGAGTTTGGTGGTGGCAGCAAACCCGCCCACAGTGCAGTGGGTGGAGTCAGTAACAGGCGGTTACTGACGGTAAGCGGGAATCCCCTATGTGGTCAGGCCTCGTGCGGCTTGACCTTCCATTCTGTGCGCAGTCGACGGGACGCGGCAAGCGGCGAGTGCTTCCGTACGGTACCGTCCTGTCACAACGATAAATGCCGGTATCGGGGGTAAAAAGATAGCCCCCGGCGATACAATTTATACCTTTCAGTATGTAATATACTGTAAGTGCAGGTGCCTTCCTTAATAAGGAAACTCCAGGGTGGCGTCTCCAGAATATACAATTGAACAGCAGGTGGCACTCATTGCAGGAATAATCAGACAAGAGAAGAATGGTTCACCGACGTTTCAATGTTATTCAATTCAACATTAGGTGGTCTGGCACCCTCCATGACGCCAATGTTGGCGACCCCGTGTGATGACATTCTTCTGCGTCGCCAGGACCTGCAATCAGATGGCGCCATGGATAGTCCGGATAGATAAGTCCTTTTACAATTTGATGAAAAAATTGAATTGAATAACATTGAAACTTCAGTGAACGCCTCATTTCTTGCCTGATTTTTCCTGCAAGGAGTCTAGGATGTGACTGGGGCTGTGTGTGATTGTTTACACACAACAACAAACCTAGAAAGACACACATACACCCCATCCCCCCCTCCATAAACAAAAAGCACAGCCACTATCATCCCTCCCAAAGCACCCCCCTCTATAGACAGACAGCGCAGGCACCATGATCACACCACCCCCAGCAGCACCCCCGCCCCTCTATAGACAGCGCAGGCACCATGATCACCCCCACCCCTCTATAGACAGCGCAAGCACCATGAGCACCCACCCCTCTACAGACAGCGCAAACACCATGATCACCCCCACACACACACACACACACACCCTCTCTATAGACAGCGCATGCACTATTCATGTTTAATCCCCCCATGCACCGACAGCACAATCATTCCTCAGCTCATCCAACCCGAATTCCAGCCCCCCACCCGCCGGGTTCCCGCACTCACATGCAGATCAAAGAGAGCACAGAATACTGGCGCCCACCCGCCCCCCAGCATATTCAGAAACATCACCTGGTCCTCGCTGCTGAGTGCCCTGGCGGGTAGTGAAGACACACAAGACAGGCAGCGGCGCGCCGCTACCATGCGTCTCTCACCTCTCCAGCCGCAGATCAGCCTGAGAGGAGCTGCTCCCCCTGCTTGTCAGCAGTCAGCCTCTCAGTGCATATGTCACGGAGGCAGCTGCTGCAGCCAGCGCAGAGAGTCACAGTGCGTGCGGTGTGGCTGATCTCCGATGGAGGTATTGTGTTTAAAAAAAGAAATATCGGACAGCACTTGCGTAATGGATTGGCAGCCAGGGGGGTTTCTAGGTACTCGGAAACCCCCCCTGCGTGCGCGTATGCAAAGGGTCACATAAAAAGAAAAATACAAAGTACAATGGGGGTAATTCAGACCAGATCCCTGCTGTGCGTTTTCGCACAGCGGGCGATCAGGTCCAAACTGCGCATGCGTATGCACCACAATGCGCAGGCGCGTTGCACGGGTACAAATCGGATCGCCGCTCAGCAATGTGTTTGTGTGACAGATCTGTTTGCATGGGCAATCGCAAAGAAATTGACAGGAAGCAGGCGTTTGTGTGTGTCAACTGACCGTTTTCTGGGAGTATCTGGAAAAATAAGATTTTAAACCTACCGGTAAATCTTTTTCTCCTAGTCCGTAGAGGATGCTGGGAACTCCGTAAGGACCATGGGGATAGACGGGCTCCGCAGGAGATATGGGCACTATAAAGAACTTTAGATGGGTGTGCACTGGCTCCTCCCTCTATGCCCCTCCTCCAGACCTCAGTTAGAGAACTGTGCCCAGAGGAGACGGACAGTACGAGGAAAGGATTTTTGTTAATCTAAGGGCAAGATTCATACCAGCCACACCATCCACACCGTATAACCTGGAATATACGCAACCAGTCAACAGTATGAACAAAAACAGCATCAGCCAAAGACTGATCTCAACTGTAACATAACCCTTATGTAAGCAATAACTATATACAAGCCTTGCAGAAAAATGTCCGCACTGGGACGGGCGCCCAGCATCCTCTACGGACTAGGAGAAAAAGATTTACCGGTAGGTTTAAAATCTTATTTTCTCTTACGTCCTAGAGGATGCTGGGGACTCCGTAAGGACCATGGGGATAATATCAAAGCTCCAGACCGGGCGGGAGAGTGCAGCACCGATTGAGCAAACATAAGGTCCTCCTCAGGTATCAAACTTGTAGAATTTAGCAAAAGTGTTTGACCCCGACCAAGTCGCCGCTCGGCAAAGCTGTAATGCCGAGACGCCCAAGAAGAGCCCACCTTCCTAGTGGAATGGGCCATTACCGAATTAGGTAACGGCAATCCAGCCGTAGAATGAGCCTGCTGAATCGTGTTACAGATCCAGCGAGCAATAGTCTGTTTAGAAGCAGGAGCGCCAAGCTTGTTGGCTGCATACAGGACAAACAGTGCCTCTGTTTTCCTAACCCGAGCCGTCCTGGCTACATAAATCTTTAAGGCCCTGACTACATCAAGGGACTTGGAATCCTCCAAGTCACCCGCAGCCACAGGCACCACGATTGGTTGGTTCATATGAAAAGATGAAACCACCTTAGGCAAAAATTGAGGACGAGTCCTTAATTCTGCTCTATCCACACGGAAAATCAGATAAGGGCTCTTGTGAGACAAAGCCGCCAATTCGGGCACCCGCCGTGCAGATGCCAAGGCCAACAACATGACCACCTTCCAAGTGAGAAATTTTAAATCCACCGTTTTGAAGAGGCTCAAACCAGTGAGATTTTAGGAACTGTAACACCACGTTAAGGTCCTATGGTGCCACCGGGGACACAAAAAGGAGGCTGGATGTGCAGCACTCCCTTTACAAAGTCTGGACTTCTGGGACAGAAGCCAATTCCTTCTGAAAGAAAATTGACAAGGCCGAAATCTGTACCTTAATGGAGCCTAATTTTAGGCCCATATCCACTCCTGTCTGTAGAAAGTGGAGAAAACGGCCCAGATGGAATTCCTCAGTAGGAGCATTCTTGGCTTCACACCAAGATACATACTTTCTCCAGATACGGTGATAATGTTTCGCCGTCACCTCCTTCCTAGCTTTTATCAGAGTAGGGATGACTTCTTCCGGAATGCCTTTCCCAGCTAGGATTCTGTGTTCAACCGCCATGCCGTCAAACGTAACCGCGGTAAGTCTTGGAACACGCAGTGCCCCTGTTGCAACAGGTCCTCTCTGAGAGGAAGAGGCCACAGATCTTCTGTGGAAATTTCCTGAAGATCTGAATACCAGGCCCTTCGAGGCCAATCTGGAACAATGAGTATTGTCCGCACTCCCAGTACTCGAGTGCATTGATGGACTGACACTCTTTTTGGTTTTAGCAAGTCTCTGACCATGTTCTGGAGTTCCTGGGCTTTGTCCATTGGGAGAAAAACCCTCTTCTGTTCCGTGTCCAGAATCATGCCTAAGAAAGACAGCCGAGTCGTTGGAATCAACTGTGACTTTGGTAGATTTAGAATCCAGCCATGCTGCTGCAGCACTCTCAGGGAGAGCGACACGCTTTTCAGCAATTGATCTCTCGATCTCGCTTTTATCAGGAGATCGTCCAAGTACGGGATAATTGTGACTCTCTGCCTGCGCAGGAGCACCATCATTTCCGCCATTACCTTGGTGAAAATCCTCGGGGCCGTGGAAAGCCCAAACGGCAACGTCTGAAACTGGTAATGACAGTCCTGTACAGCGAATCTCAGGTACGCCTGATGAGGGGGATATATGGGGACATGAAGGTATGCGTCCTTTATGTCCAGTGACACCATAAAATCCCCCCCCTTCCAGGCTGGAGATAACTGCCCGGAGCGATTCCATCTTGAATTTGAACTTTTTCAAGTACAGGTTTAGGGATTTTAAATTTAGAATGGGTCTGACCGAGCCATCCGGTTTTGGGACCACAAATAGGGTTGAATAGTACCCCTTCCCCTGTTGAACTAGGGGAACCTTGACAACCACTTGTTGTTGACACAGTTTTTGAATTCCAGCTAAAACTATCTCCCTTTCCGGGGAAGAAGCTGGTAAAGCCGATTTGAAAAACCGGCGAGGAGGCACGTCTTCGAATTCCAGCTTGTAACCCTGGGATACAATTTCCATTGCCCAAGGATCCACGTCTGACTGAACCCCGACGTGGCTGAAGAGTCGAAGACGTGCCCCCACCGGCGCAGACTCCCTCAGTGGAGCCCCAGCGTCATGCGGTGGATTTAGTAGAAGCCGGGGAGGACTTCTGCTCCTGGGAACTAGCCGTAGCAGGCAGTCTTTTCCCTCTGCCCTTACCTCTGGCGAGGAAGAAAGAGCCCCGACCTCTTCTGGACTTATGCGACCGAAAGGACTGCATCTGATATTGCGGCGTTTTCTTTTGCTGTGGGGAAACATAAGGTAAAAAAGTAGATTTACCCGCGGTAGCTGTGGAAACCAGGTCCGCGAGACCTTCCCCAAATAAATCCTCACCTTTTATAAGGAAAAACTTCCATATGCTTCTTTGAAACGGCATCACCCGTCCATTGGCGGGTCCACAGGGCTCGCCTAGCAGAAATCGCCATGGCGTTGGCTCTCGAACCTAGCAGACCAACGTCTCTCTGAGCGTCTCTCATATATAAGACTGCGTCTTTAATGTGACCTAAGGTCAATAAAATGGTATCCCTATCCAGGGTATCAATGTCAGCTGATAAAGTATCCGTCCAAGCCGCAACAGCGCTACAAACCCAAGCCGACGCTATTGCCGGTCTGAGCAAGGCACCCGTATGTGTATAAATTGACTTTAAGGTAGTTTCCTGTCTGCGATCAGCAGGATCCTTGAGGGCTGCCGTGTCTGGAGACGGTAGCGCCACATTTTTGGACAAGCGCGTTAACGCCTTGTCCACCCTGGGTGAGGACTCCCACCGTAACCTGTCCTGCGCAGGGAAAGAATTCTTTTGGGAATGTGCAGTTTCTTGTCTGGAGTTTCCCAAGCCTTTTCAAATAATGCGTTCAGCTCATGAGATGGGGGAAAGGTTACCTCAGGTTTATTTTCCTTAAACATGTGTACCCTCTTGTCAGGGATGGAGGGGTCATCTGTGATATGTAAAACATCTTTTATTGCAATAATCATATAATGAATACTTTTGGCCACCCTTGGGTGTAACCGCGCATCATCGTAGTCGACACTGGAGTCAGAATCCGTGTCGGTATCAGTGTCTGCTACTTGGGACAGGGGACGTTTCTGAGACCCTGAAGGGCCCTGTGACACAGTCAAAGCCATGGATTGACTCCCTGTTCTATCCCTGGACTCTGCTTTGTCCAATCTCTGATGTAATAAAGACACATTTGCATTTAAAACATTCAACATATCCAACCAGTCAGGTGTCGGCGTTGCCGACGTAGACACCACAATCATCTGCTCCACCTCCTCCTTAGATGAGCCTTTCGCTTCAGACATGCCGACACACGCGCACCGACACCCCCACACACTCAGGGATATATCTATATGGAGACAATTCCCCAATAAGGCCCTTTGGAGAGACAGAGAGAGAGAGTATGCCAGCACACACCCAGCGCCAACTGACACTGGAAACACAATTCCCAGACAAAACAGCGCTTTTATAAATATATATATACACTCACTGCGCCAATAAAAAGTGCCCCCCCCCTCTTTTTTTCCCTCTGTCACCGTGTTCAGCAGGGGAGAGTCCAGGGAGCCAGCTTCTCTGCAGTGTGCTGTGGAGAAAATGGCGCTAGTTAGTGCTGGAGGATCAAGCTCCGCCCCCTCAGCGGCGGGTTTCGGTCCCGCTCAAATTTCCAATACTGGCGGGGGAGTATATAATATACTGCCTCCGCAGCCTATATATATATATATATATATATATATATATGTTAGCCAGTCCCTAGAGGTTTATTATTGCTGCCCAGGGCGCCCCCCCTGCGCCCTGCACCCTTCAGTGCCCGCTGTGTGAGTTGTGTGTGGGAGCAATGGTGCGCAGCGTTACCGCTGCGCGTTACCGCTGCGAGTTACCACAGAGAAGATCTGAAGTCTTCTGCCGCCTTTGAAGTCTTCTTTCTTCTTATACTCAGCCGGCTTCTATCTTCCGGCTCTGTGAGGAGGACGGCGGCGCTGCTCCGGGACGAACGGCGAGGGTGAGACCTGCGTTCCGACCCTCTGGAGCTAATGGTGTCCAGTAGCCTAAGAAGCAGAGCCCATCAGTTAAGTAGGTCTGCTTCTCTACCCTCAGTCCCACGATGCAGGGAGCCTGTTGCCAGCAGTGCTCCCTGAAAATAAAAAAACTAACAAAATAATTTTTCAGAGAAACTCAGGAGAGCTCCCCTGTAGTGCACAGGATCTGGGCACAGGATCTAACTGAGGTCTGGAGGAGGGGCATAGAGGGAGGAGCCAGTGCACACCCATCTAAAGTTCTTTATAGTGCCCATGTCTCCTGCGGAGCCCGTCTATACCCCATGGTCCTTACGGAGTCCCAAGCATCCTCTAGGACGTAAGAGAAAAAAGCAGCCGTGTCCGAGCGTTTGCAGGAAGGGTTCCTGACGTCAATTTCAGGTCCCGGACAGGCTGATGTGATCACAGCAGCTGAGTAAGTCCTGGGCTACCCAGAGACTGCACAAAATCTGTTTGTACAGCTCTGCAACACATGCGTTCGCACACTTGCACAGCTAAAATACACTCCCCCTGTAGGCGGCGACTATCTGATCGCAGCAGTCGCTTGCTAGCAATCAGGTCTGAATTAGGCCCAATTTGTAGTATTGCTTTACACTGAAAGACTCTCTATTCAATGTTCAGAAACAGAGCCCAGACGTGATGTTCTCCTTGATAGGTAGACAGGATAGGATATCACCACCACTTTAAAAATGGATCAAGCAGCGCACCGAAAACTCACTTAAAAAGTGATACCTGGACCGTTGGGGTGCCTTGAGGACCGCACTTGAGAACCTCTGATCTAGCTGATCTGCCAATAGCATGAGGTATATATATTCCTTAGCCCACATCCTGTAATACACCTAGAAAAAGACCCCAGTGGGACGAAACAGCGTTGGTGCTACCAGACAGAGGGCTTTTTATCAGACAGCTGTACGGATTTACAAAGGTATGCTGGGGATGTGACATGGGTGTTTAGTCCGGATTTTCACCTGTGTATGGTCATGTCCATCTAACCATGAACTCTCTCCGGCATTTTTTGGGACATCGTTACGGTTTGACCTACAGACTGTCATTGAATTTCTATCTTTTACTGCTTTGGATTTTATCTAATTTACCTGTGAAGAAATAAATTCCCATATCGATCAGAAGTGTGGAATTTTTTGTGTAAAAGAAACCTTGATATGTGGAGCCTAACACACTAACACGTGAGTTTGGTACGCTTGACTTGTTTGAAAAAAGAATACACTACATTCATTGGTGATATTAATTTTGATTTTCAAGATACCTTTATCTGCATTTCTTATAACTTTTAAGTGAGTTTTCGGTAAGCTGCTTAATCCATTTTTAAAGTGGTGGTGAGATC
Source organism: Pseudophryne corroboree (assembly GCF_028390025.1). Taxonomy (NCBI): domain Eukaryota; kingdom Metazoa; phylum Chordata; class Amphibia; order Anura; family Myobatrachidae; genus Pseudophryne; species Pseudophryne corroboree. The sequence continues at coordinate 115,588,611 of NC_086448.1, forward strand.
CTATCCTGTCTACCTATCAAGGAGAACATCACGCCAAGGCTTTGTTTCTGGACATTGAATAGAGAGTCTTTCAGTGTAAAGCAATACTGCACATTGTACTTTGTATTTTTCTTTTTATGTGACCCTTTGGACTTGGAGTATTCACAAGATAACAGAGAATTGAGGACAACACACACGTTCTGAGAAATAAGTGATGTATATTTGTTTCTGATGTAGATTTGCCTCATAAGCTATTCAATTGCTACGTATGTTCTTATTATTTTAGTGTCGCCTGCGATCTATCCCCTGCTTTGTTTTATTTTATATGTACTCCATTACCTGTTTGGGAAGGTAATTAAGGGAATTTGATTGGGCAGACTTAATTGCGCCAGAGTTCACCTACCCTTTCACTTATCACTCGTTATAAATGTTAAATGGTGCTCCAGCCAATCAGCTCCTGTCATTTTTTAAACACATGGCCGTTAGGAGCTGATTGGCCAGAGCACCATTTAATATTCATAACTCTTTGTTAAATCTGCCCCTTTATCTCTCTCCACTTGATTTATTTTACAGTTTCAAAAAATGTTTGACGGTGGAACCTGCTGACAGGCACAGAAATGTAGGTATAGTAACACATCGAGTATGACATCATTACATTACACCTACCTTGTTGATGCCATGCCATTAGCTTATAACTAATCATTTTCAGCTTTCTGGAATTTATAGAAGAAAACATTCTGACTACAATGTCTAAGAGAAGCAATGCGTATACAGTGTGGCTGTTTGATATTCCATTGGCCTTCAGCCAAGCAAAAATGGTAGGGTGTTATTATTTCAGATTAGCCATCTTGTTCTATTAAGGACAGTTATTGGACTGGTTTATTTATAAGCCTAATTAAAGTGTGTGCCACTTAACCAAAACACATTAGTATGCAGAATCTTTTCTGGGTTAATGATTGTTAGTAATATTGTAGGATATGTAAATAGAAGGTGAGGAGTGGTGCGGAGATACAGTTTATGTTACTGCTACTCCTGCAAGGATGAAGGACGTCCTAATATTTATACCATAGTGAAACACTCGAACAAGTGACAAAGATAAGGATATTTTTCACATATGTTTGTAGAAATAGGGGTTTAGAATTGTTCATAGAAACATAGAATTTGACGGCAGATAAGAACCACTTGGCCCATCTAGTCTGCCCCTTTTTTATTTTATCCTTTAGGCAATCTCAACCCTTTTTTAACCTTAATTCTTTGTAAGGATATTCATATGCCTGTCCCAAGCATGTTTAAATTGCCCTACAGTCTTAGCCTCTACCACCTCTGATGGGAGGCTATTCCACTTATCCACTACCCTTTCTGTGAAGTAATTTTTCCTTAAATTTCCCCTGAACCTCCCCCCCTCCAGTCTCAATGTATGCCCTCGAGTTCTAATACTTCTTTTCCTTTGAAGAATGTTTCCCTCCTGAACTTTGTTAAGACCCTTGATATATTTGAAAGTTTCTATCATGTCCCCCCATTCCCTTTTCTCCTCCAAACTATACATGTTAAGATCTTTTAGCCTTTCGGGGTAAGTTTTGTGATGTAGGCCATGCACCATTTTAGTTGCCCTTCTTTGTACACTCTCTAATGTATTTATATCCTTCTGGAGATAGGGTCTCCAGAACTGGACACAGTATTCCAGATGGGGCCGTACCAATGACCTATACAGTGGCATTATCACTTCTTTTTTCCTGCTACTGATTCCTCTCCCTATGCAACCAAGCATCTGACTTGCCTTTCTCATTGCTTTGTTGCATTGCTTTCCTGCCTTCAAGTCACTTGAAATAGTGACTCCTAAATCTCTTTCCTCCTCAGTAGTTTCCATTATAGTACCCTTGATACTATACTTAGCCTTTGGGTTTTTGAGACCCAAGTGCATGATTTTGCATTTTTTAGCATTAAACTGTAGTTGCCACGTTCTTGACCATTTCTCAAGCCTACCTAGGTCATTAATCATTTGTTTGACCCCTCCCGGTGTGTCTACCCTGTTGCATATCTTTGTATCATCTGCAAAAAGGCATATCTTCCCTTCAATACCATCTGCAATGTCACCAACAAAGATATTAAAGAGAACTGGACCAAGTACAGATCCCTGGGGTACTCCACTGGTAACATTTCCTAACATTTCCCTCCATAGATTGCACTCCATTAACTACGACTGTCTGTTTCCTATGCTGCAACCAGGTTCTTATCCATTTAACTGATTTATAATCCACCCCCAGGCTTTCAAGTTTATTTAGCAGTCTGCGATGTGGGACAGTGTCAAATGCCTTACTAAAGTCTAGATATGCTACATCTACAGCTCCCCCTTGATCTATTATTTTCATCACAGAGTAAAAAAAGTCAATAAGATTTGTTTGGCATGATCTCCCACCAGTAAATCCATGCTGTTTTGGATCCTGTAAGTTGTTTGATTTAAGATATTCCACTACTCTTTCTTTTAATAGTTTTTCCATTACTTTCCCTACTACTGATGTAAGGCTTACTAGTCTGTAGTTACTTGCTTCTTCCTTACTTCCACTTTTGTGCAGTGGAACTACATTTGCTCTTTTCCAGTCCTCTGGAATAGCACCTGTATTTAGTGACTGGTTAAATAATTCTGTTAAAGGTGTAACCAGCACATCTTTTAGCTCTTTGAGTATCCTTGGGTGTATCCCATCTGGTCCCATTGATTTATCCACTTTTAGTTTTGAAAGTTCTGTTAGGACCTTCTCCTCTGTAACTGTATTTTCATCTACCTTATTTTTATGAATGTCCTTGCAACTTAACTGTGGCCCCATCCCTTCTTCTGTAGTAAATACTGAGCAAAAATAATTATTTATTTAGGTGATCTGCTATTGCCTTGTCTCCCTCCACCAAATGCCCACTCTCTGTCTTAAGTCTTATTATTCCTCCATTTGATTTTCTCCTTTCACTTATATACTTAAAAAAAGTTTTGACCCCTTTATCTACTGACTGGGCCATTTTCTCCTCAGCTTCTGCCTTTGCACGTCTGATCACTTTCTTAGCATCCTTCCGTCTGTCCAGATACTCCTCTTTGTCGTTATTATTTTGAGTCTGTTTGTATTTCCTAAAAGCCATCTTTTTTGCTTTCACACTAGTTGATACTACTTTTGTGAACCACACTGGCTTCCTTTTCCTGGTGCTTTTCCTAACCATTTTGATACAAAGGTCTGTTGCACTTAGCATTGCACTTTTCAGTTTTTTCCACCTCTCCTGCACTCCTTCCAAGTTCCTCCAGTCTGCCAATGAATCACTTAAACATCTCCCCATTTTTGCAAAGTCAGCATTTCTAAAATCCAACACCTTTGTTTTTGTGTGACAGGAGTTGGATCCTGTCTTTATACTAAACCATACTGCTTGATGATCACTGGATCCCAGGTGCTCACCCACATATATATCAGATATCCTATCACCATTTGTAAGAATTAGATCTAATATTGAGTCTTTGCGAGTGGGCTCCCTCACCAATTGCTTGAGAGATGCTCCATGAAGCAGTGAAAAGAGTGGAGAAGTGAACCAGTGGAGAAGTTGCCCATGGCAACCAATCAGCTATGAAGTAAAAGTATAAAGTGCATTCTATAAACTTATACTTATATAAACTTAGACGTAGCAGCTGATTGGTTGCCACGAGCAACTTCACTGGCTCACTTCTCCACTCTTCTCACTGCTTCATGAATAATTATAAACCCCTATACAGTTTATATCCTGTATATTAATACATATGTATATATATATATATATATATATATATATATATATATATATATGTATGTATATATATATATATGTATTAGACAATAGATTCGGCACTCAGCGCTGGAAAAACCATCAGATGGGTGCCTTATGTTTTCCAGTGCTGAGTGCCGGTTCTATTGTCTACTTTGCAGCTCGAAACGGATCCGGGCACCATAGCAAAGTTTACACATAAGTTTTGGAACGCATTGATTTCCATTGGAGTAATTTTTTGTGAAAAGATTACAACACGGATTCTGACACAGCAGCAATTGCAAGCTTTCCACCTGGATGTAAGGGAATGCCTGCTACTAAGGGCTTTATACACAGTTTCACTGATGAGGAAGCAGAGGATATCTTGTTTAAGGAGGAGTGGCCGGCTGTGGATACACAGCAATCAGCAGAGGAAGCCTGCAAAAGTTAATCAAGTTGAAAAAACGAGAAACTGACTAATGCATGGGATTTAACTGACTAAATATTATAGACAACTGATGATCCCATGCGGTTTCCACGTTCGTAATGCGCCTACGATCGGCCGTTTCAATCCTGACTTTTGTCAGAAATGGATAGGGATAGTGAACAAGTGCAGTCTCGATTTAATGCTACTTGTCATTCAAGAGTCTGAAAGGGAACTGGTGGTGTCTCTCTAAAGGATCTCTAAATTTGAAGCCACCAATAAAAGCATCCTGACGAGTGATTCGAATACAGACTGGTATCTTATGATCAAGCAACAGATAGACATATACCAGAAAGATCTGGGCAAATTCAAGTCCAAGAAATCTGACACGGTACAGAACGATTACGATTCCAACTGGGTCTATCAATGGCTGATGGGAAGTGAGAACAACCCCCCTAGATCACATGATCTCCCAGCGCCGCCCTTCCATACACTGTGAATGGGAGCAGTGTCGCATCGACACGGCTTCCGTTTACACTGCACAGCTTACCGGGTTGAACACGTGTTCAACCCGGTAATCTACCTGGCTAGGATTCCCGGATCACTTGATCCGAGAATTTGCAGGGGGGGCCTTTTCCACTAGAAAAAAACACGGGTAAATGCGCTCCCCCGCGCATTTACCCGTGTTTTTAGAGCTAGTGGAAAAGGGGTATAAGACATCAATTTGTTCATGAGATTGCTGGAACTGACTCTCACAAGAAATAATTTTATCTATGATGGCCAGTTTTACCGGCAATTGGCAGGATGCGCAATGGGCAGTAATGTAGTGCCGAGTTATGGCAACATTTTCATGTTCCGCGAAGAGGCTGATATGTTCTTTAATAAAGAGGAACATTTGCATCATATCAAGTGTTACATGCGATTTATAGACAACTTATTCCTGTGGATGGGCAGTGAGACAGCATTGTTGCGCATGATTGAGGCGATTAACACTAGGAATTCTACAATTAAAGTGACCTTCCAATATAGTCACACCACTATTCATTATTTGGATCTACTGGTTACTCTCAAATCTAACAAACATACAGGAATACCCTTTTGTTGGCATCCAGCCATCACCCCAAACCACTTAAATGGGGACTACCCAAATCGCAAATGATGCGGGTAGCAAGGATTTCGAATAGCCCAATGAAAGTATCTACAGGCATTGACACCATAATTATAAGTTTGTAGCACGAGGCTATAATCTTAGTCGTTTAAGGAAACAAAAACAGGAGGTGTTGTCGATTGATCGGTAGCAACTACTTCAACCGAAGGATCGTAAAACAGATGCAGTTATTCCGTGGAAGATGGCATTTACGACATCAAGTCAGGTGGTCCAACGTGCTAGCCGAGCTCTATGGCCAATCATCACGTCCGATAAAGAATTACATTGCCTGAAGTAGAAAAGACCGATGGCATGCTACACGAGGGGCCGGAATATCCGGGACATGGTTGTCCATACGGACATCACAGGTTTTAAAAAAGTATCAGCTGAACCCCATTTTCTGTCTAGACCTGCAGGTTGTTATAGGTGTCTCCGATGTACTACCTGCTCCCAGATGCTTACCGCTTCTACATTCAAACATCCACATACATCACAAATTTTCCAGATCAAACATGCCCTCTCATGTTTATCCACGCATGTTGTCTATATCATTATGGTACATGCAATTTATATTACGTGGGCAAGACTACGAGGTCTGTTCGCGAACTTATAGCACTGCACCGATCATCTATTAGTAAAGCTCTCAAGACATCATCGGCGGATCAACCCGTGGCACTCCATTTCCTCCAGGTGGCTCATCCTTTGTCGGCTTTAAAGCACATTCTAATAGATCACATACCTCCATCCCTTAGAGGGGTTGATCGCAATGAAAAGTTACTCAGATGTAAGTGAGTAAATTGATATACTCTTTAACCACTTGCCTGGCATGGTCGCATCAGATGCGACCATGCCTGCAAGCGCTCTATCTGACCTAGTTGCACAGGATGCGATCAGTCAGATAGAGAGTGTTAGCAGCGGCAGGGAAGAGAAACTTCCCTCCGCTGCTGCTGTCAGAGGGACCGGAAGGTCCCTCTGCCTCCCTGCACTTCCCCCTACTGATTGCCGTGCTGCCGATCACTGCTGATCGGTCAGCACGGCAGGACCCCTACCTCCAGCGGCTGCAGACAATGGCAGCCAGTGGGGAGAGTAAATTAACCCCCCCAAGCCACCCCCAGACCCCCGCTGTATACCTGGAGGCTGTCCCGGCTTTCAAAATGAAATCCGCGATGGTCGCAATGTTTTCGATGGTCGCAATGTTCCCAATCAATGTTTCGATGTTGGGGGGGGGGGGGGGGGGATATTTTTATACTTTACTTTTTATCCCATTTTTTTTTTACATTGTGTATTAATGTGGTATTCACTCGTGAGGACCCAATTCAGGGACTAACGCACAATCTCAATAATGAGAATATCACACTGATAGGTACTTATTTAAGCGAGGAAGTAGTCTGTGACCGATTAAAACATTTCAAGATTAATAAATCACCAGGGCCCGATGGTATTCATCCAAGGGTTCTAATGGAGCTTCACTCTGAACTGGCAAAACCGCTATCTTTGATCTTTAAGGATTCAGTTATATCAGGTATGGTTCCCAAAGACTGGCGTATAGCGGAAGTAGTGCCTCTATTCAAAAAGGGAAGTAAAGCTGAACCAGGTAATTATAGACCAGTTAGTCTTACATCTATAGTGGGGAAAGTATTGGAAGGTATTCTAAGAGATAGTATTCAGAAGTTCCTTGAAACCAATAAGGTCATTAAAAGGAATCAACATGGGTTTATGAAGGACAGATCCTGTCAAACCAACTTACTTGGCTTTTATGAAACAGTAAGCGCAAACCTAGATCAGGGTAAAGACGTGGATGTAATCTTTTTAGACTTTGCCAAAGCGTTCGATACTGTACCACACATGAGACTTATCTACAAGCTACAAGAATCAGGGCTAGGAAGCACAATATGCACTTGGGTCAAAAACTGGTTAGATAATAGGAAGCAGAAATAGGTTAATGGATCTTTTTCAACTTGGACTGAAATGCTAAGTGGTGTGCCGCAAGGCTCAGTATTAGGACCGCTATTGTTCAATATTTTCATTAACGACCTAACAGAAGGTCTAGAGAGCATGGTGTCAATTTTTGCAGATGATACCAAATTGTGTAAGGCTATAAATACAGAGGAGGATGCCAAGTCTCTTCAGAACGACTTAGTTAAATTAGAAGCATGGGCAGCCAAATGGAGAATGCGCTTCAACACAGACAAGTGTAAGGTAATGCACTGTGGTAACAAGAACATAAATTACACCTACCTACTAAATGGGGTAAAATTAGGGGATTCTGTACTGGAAAAGGACTTAGGCGTCCTCATAGATAGCAAGCTAAGCAGTAGTACCCAAAGTAGGACTGCAGCAAAGAAGGCTAATAAGATATTAGCATGCATAAAACGGGGTATTGATGCTAGGGACGAGAGTATTATACTCCCGTTATATAAATCACTAGTGAGGCCACACCTTGAATACTGTGTACAATTCTGGGCACCGTACTACAAAAAGGATATCCTGGAGCTTGAAAAGGTACAGAGGAGGGCGACCAAACTAATTAAGGGCATGGAGACGATGGAATACAAGGAAAGGCTTGAAAGACTAGGCATGTTTACATTGGAAAAGCGGAGACTAAGAGGGGATATGATCAACATCTACAAATATATAAGGGGACAATACACAGAGCTTGCGCGGGACCTGTTTTTGGTTAGATCAACACAGAGGACTCGTGGACACTCGCTCAGGTTAGAGGAGAGGAGATTCCGCACAATACGGCGTAAAGGCTTTTTCACGGTAAGGACAATACATGTTTGGAATTCCCTGCCCGAGGGAGTTGTAATGGCGGAATCTGTCAACACCTTTAAGAATGGGTTAGATAAATTCCTAATGGATAAGGATATCCAGGGGTATGGTGCATAGTCATGCATTATAGTTACTATAAATAGGGATAAAATGTAACGGCTGACAGCAGCATCAGTCAGAAATTTTAGTCAAATCATCATGCATAGGAGACCACAAATAGGTTGAACTCGATGGACAATTGTCTTTTTTCAACCTCAGATACTATGTTACTATGTTAATATATTGTTTTTATATTTTCATTCATATTTATCGTTTAACAACGCATGTGAATGACAGAAGATACATTCAACAGAAAGAGCACACATTGTGCTCGGTTACAACGAAACAATAACACCGTATCTGCATGAACATAATAGAGGTAGTGAAACAGAGAAAACAAGGAGGCATGTCCAAGTATATGCAACCACGATAGAATGGAAGAAGGCACATTGGAAAGCCAGCGCAGGGGGTAGAGAGTACCTCTCATTAGAATAACAACACAGAGTACTACAGAAAAGAGAATTAGGGGGTAGCAGAGAGAAGAAGAAAAGAAAGGGGAGGGAGAGATAAGAGAGGGGGGGGGGGGATAGCCGGGCGGTCCCCCCAGCCGAGGCCATGCAATCAGTTGATATGGAGTGAATATGAACACAGAGTAATAGAACTCACAAGTTGAGGCCTAAGCCATAATGTATTATATGGCAGCTAACGGCGGTTCAGCACCAAAGAACGATGTCCAGGGAGTCTAAGTTGCAGTAAAGTGTATAGGGGTATCATGGAGCACTGCTGTGATACGTTCTAGCCTATAAGTCTGCCAGATAGCGTTTATAGTGGCAGAAACAGTAGGGGATGACACAGACTTCCAGTTAGCCGCAATCTGGCATTTAGCTGTGTTCAAAATATGTTTAACTAATTTCTGCTGTTGGTGGGGGGGGGGGTGAGATAGCGGACGGGAGAGCTAATTGTAGAGGGGTGACGTCGGAACTGATAGCCCCAGAATGTCAAAGATTAATTTATGGATTTTAGTCCAGTAAATCTTAATCCGTGGACAGCTCCACCATATGTGCAACAGGGTACCACGTTGACCACATAGGCGCCAACATCTATCTGAGCAGGAGGGGTAGATTGAATGAAGACGCGCAGGTACCAAGTACCATCGATAGTATAATTTGTAGGAATTCTCTTTAATTCGAACTGAGATGGAGCTCGTGGAGATTTCCGTTTTGATAGCGGACCAGTTCTCGGTTGTCAGAGTCTCACCTACCTCCCTTTCCCAGGCCAACTCATGCGGTTCCTTTTGGGGCAAATTATGAGCAAGCAAAATTTGATATATGGCCGAAAGCAATCCCCTGGTAGAGCGGCCAGTGGAGCACAGAGATTCAAAACTCGATTTACCTCCCTGGGAGGTTGGTTTTGGGAGAGAGAAAGCAAAGTGGCGTAACTGTAAGAACTGATAAAAAGCTGATTGTGGGAGGGAGAAACGGGATTGTAAGTCAGCAAACGAAGGGAACGAAGGAAGGGGAGCAACGTCTAATAAGAATAGTACGTTATAGTTAGTCCAAGATTCAAACGCTGAGTGGTTTTCACCCGGTGGGAAGCTAGGGTTGTTCCACAAAGGGGTGAGGTGGGGGTGGAAGGAGCGCAACTGGTAAAGCCGCGAACAAAGGTCCCATATGGATAGAGTAAATCGTACAGTGGGCAACAAAGAGGAAGCAGGTGGGCGGGTTTTCGGGTGACACCATAATAAGCTATAAGAAGAGTACTTTTGAAGTGAGGCTGCTTCCAGATGCGTCCAGACTCTATGGCCTGGGATAGCGTGCCAAAGAACACACGTAGTTAAGTGGGTAGCTCTATAATATTTAAGGAGATCGGGAACTCCCAGGCCTCCCGCTAGGCAGGGCTTTGGGAGAATACGCATTTTCACCCTGGGTTTTCTTCCTGCCCAGATAAATTTAGTAATATCAGCTTGGAGATTTTTAAGGATTTTAGTAGGAATATGGATGGGAAGAGTTTGCCACAGGTACAGCAGACGCGATAGCAGGGTCATCTTAACAGCAGTCATTTGCCCAAACCAGGATAGGATATATTTATTCCACGTAGTCATATCGTGTTTAAGAGAAGAGAATAACCTGGGAAAGTTAGCAGCATAAAGGCCAGAATAAGATTTAGTTAAACTCAAATACCTGGGTATCTATTTATCAGATTGCCAAGTACACGGGAAGGAAGCCTGAAGAAGTCGGAGGTCCGGGTCTGGAACGTGCAAGGCCAAGATTTCAGTCTAATCTGAGTTTATGTTATAATTCGAAAAACGGCTGTAAGTAGAGATTTCCTCCAGCAGATGTGGGAGGGAGATATGTGGGTCCGTAAGGGTAAGAATAACGTCATCGGCATACAATGCTATTTTATGATTCTGAGTGCCTATCCCACTACCCGATATATTACGATTCATCCGAATTCTAGCTGCTAGTGGCTCCATAATGAGGGCAAAGAGCAGGGGGGACAGGGGACACCCCTGTCGGGTGCCATTTCTTATAGGAAGGGGGTCAGAGGTTAAACCGTTGACTAAGATGGAGGCTGAGGGATTGTGATAAAGCGAGGTGACGCCTCTGTAGAAGGCCCCATGCAAGCCCATGTTGATAAGCGTCTGTTGCAAAAAAGGCCAGGCCACCCTATCGAAGGCCTTTTCTGCGTCAAGGGCCACCACCAGGGTCAGGAGAGACTTGTCTTGCGCCAGATGAATAAGGTCAATGAGGCGTCTGGTGTTGTCCGCAGCTTGTCTACACGGGACAAAGCCGACTTGGTCAGGATGAATAAGGGAGGGTAAGAAGGGAGCAAGTCTGTTGGCCAGGATTTTAGCAAAGAGCTTTTGGTCAACATTTAGAAGTGAGATAGGTCTGTAGTTCTACATCTCTAAGTGTTTTTATATTTTTAATACTGGGTATATTACTTTATTTTAGAAACCATTGGTTGCTTTTACCACTCATCTTTTTGCGTTAGATGCATTTGTTTCAGGGATTTACCATCTGTGTATTTTTCGGGGACAGCAGACGCTCGTTTGGGTAGTGTCGTCAAAACATTTTTTTAGTAGTTTTCATATTCTAAATTCTTCTGAGACTGTTGTCATTTTCGTACATGGCGCAGTATTATTCCTTTGTCTATATATATATATATATATATATATATATATATAAAAGCAGGACTTGTGTGGTGGATTATTTATATATAACAAAACTGAGGTATATCTCTCTATCTATAGATATATATACCTGAGTTGGTTATATATATATATATATATATATATAATCCACCTCACAAGTTCTGCTTGTGGAACTACAAGTCCCAGGTTCGATTGTCTCTTAACAATGCCAGGCAATTTTCTACTATAGGGGTAAATGTATCTCCCTGCGATATGGGGGAGAAGCGGTATCAGCGCACGTTATGTACGCTATACCGCTTATCCCCCATGTAAGAAAGCTGCGGTGCAGGCACAACGACAGGGGAACGCAGGCTGATATTCGCGGGCACACTTCAGCTGTTGATTTCGACAGCAGCAAGCGGCGATGCCCATAGACCACAGCAGGGGCAGAGCTGTCCCTGGCTGTGGCAGGTGCCGGCTCCTGACAGCGATGGTGATCTCGCGTGATGCGCACAGGAACCGGCCAGGAAGGAGACACAGCTGTGAGCTCGGAACATCGCCGGAGGGGGGAGCTTTCTTGTCGATGTCCCTTCCGGCTTCACCTCGGTAATGAGGCGAAGCAGGAAGAGTTATAGCGGCACGATGCGTGACACTTTAATACATTTACCTACTGATTACACAGTGCTGGATCCAGTGCACTCAAGACCTTCTTAATTAGGTCTTATAATTCCCGTATCCAACATCAGGTAACATCAGCAAATCAATTAAAAAGAAAGGGTACGTTCCATAGTGCATAAAAAAACAAATTTATTAGGACAACCACATGCAATTAAGTATTTAATCACGTACCAACGGTGATGGTATAAACCACCGCAAGTAACATCAGCATAAAACAAATGTGCACAGCACAAGTGGCATATTCAGCAGACCACCACAGCAGGAAAGGTCATTCAACCATCAAAACGCCATGTTACGCCCCTCCCTCTGCTAAATATGCCACTTCTGCTGTGCACACTTGTTTCATGCTGATGTTACTGGCAGTGGTTATACCGCCACCATTGGTATGTGATTAAATACTTAATTGTATGTGGTTGTCCTAACAATTTGTGGTTTTATGCACTATGGAGCGTACCCTTTCTTTTTAATTTAGCTGTATATGTATATCTACTACAGAGATCCTATTGCCTGGCACGAATCCCCTCCTTTTCCCCAGCACTGCCTGCCCCTAACTCTCTCCTTGTCCCCCAGCATGCTGTCTGCCCTCACCCACTATAATATGTGATGAAACCCAGATATAGTGGAGTAGGACCCCAATTTTGTAAAAGTGAGTGGTCCCTGGGACCCACAAATTGTTTCGCTCAGCGCGATCACTGAGAACCTCAGCATATTTACTGATGGTTGGTAATCATGAGTTTCAGAGTTAAAGGAAAACAACATTATCTATAAATTATATGATATAGTAAATGAAATACCTGTTTAGGTTGCTCATTTTCTTCTAGTTCTGCTAATTGTGCTTCCAATGACTGAATTAAGTTGTCCTTCTCATCAATCTTTCTTTGTAGTGCTTGGATTCTCGCAGAATCTGCTGTGTGGGTCTCATGGCTGTTCAGAATCCCAGAGCTCTGATTGTAATGATTCTGTCAAGATATATGTATAGGCTTTAATTACATATCAATAAAACTCTGCCATAGAAATGTAATGGTAATAATATAAGTATAGTTGTGTTTTTGCCTGATTCACACTTGATTGCAGTTTGCGCCTTATCATGAAACTGTCCCTAAACATTGTTGGTCACAGGTAGGGAAGGGAGCACAGCTGCAGTTGCCTATAGCAACCAGTGGCCCATTTGGTTTGATTGGCCTAATGAAATTTAACCAATGGGGCTTATTTATAAACAACGTTACAGGCTTACTAGTGCTGCAACACAAATATCAGCCTCCGTCTTTCATGCAGTTTAGAACAAGCCTGTCCTACAGAAGACTCGTGGGACTAATAATTGCTCCAAGACTTCTTGTTACTGGCTTCTGCATTTTACAGTGATGTAACCCATTGCTGATATCACTCACTTGATGCCATCAATGATTTCATCCACTGTGTCGTCGTCAACATTGTCAGCCACTGCAGTCCACTATCAAAGACCTAGGGGGTAATTCAGACCTGATCGTAGCAGCAAATTTGTTAGCAGTTGGGCAAAACCATGTGCACTGCAGGTGGGGCAGATTTAACATGTGCAGAGAGAGTTAGATTTGGGTGGGGTGTGTTCAAACTGAAATCTAAATTGCAGTGTAAAAATAAAGCAGCCAGTATTTACCCTGCACAGAAACAAAATAACCCACCCAAATCTAACTCTCTCTGCACATATTATATCTGCCACACCTGCAGTGCCCATGGGGGGTCATTCCGACCCGTTCGCACGCAGCGGTTTTTCGCTGCGGTGCGAACGGGTCAGAAATGCGCATGCGCGGCAAACGCATTGCACACATGCGTCGTTGCCTGGCGACGATCATCGCTGGGCAGTGACAGCGCCAGCGACAAATGTGATTGCAGCGGCGATCGCAAGAAGACGGATAGGCGGGAGGCATTCCGGGGCGGATACTCACCGTTTCCAGGCGTTTTCGGGGAGTGGTAAGAAAAACGCAGGCGTGTCCAAGCGAACGGAGGGCGGATGTCTGACCTCTGGACTGGGACCTTCATCGCTGGAGCCTTTGCACAGGGTAAGTAACTCTTAACCTGATCTTTTTTTGCGGAAATTTTTTTAGCATAGCACGGCTGCACAAGCGTTTGCAGCCCTGCGATGCTAAAATACACTCCCCCATAGGTGGAGATTAGTGGATCGGACCAGTAGCAAAAAGTTGCTTGGTGCGATCAACTCGGAATGAGGGCCATGGTTTTGCCAAACTGCTAACAAATTTGCCCCCCTAATTCCCTTTCACTCGGATGTTATCAATAATGCTGCAAGCTGCAATGCCATGAACAAATTGTGCTGATATCAATGTCACCTGCTGTGATGTAAAACACTGAGGTAACCAATGACGTCATCCATTGTATTAGGTTTTACTCTTAGGGGCCCTACACACTGGCCGACCCGCCGCCGAGCTGCCCGAGTTCTCGTTCATTTATGAACGAGATCGTTCATATCTTTCAAAAAAACGGCCAGTGTGTAGGGCCTATTAAAAGAGTTGCCCTTAAAAATTCCTGGAGGTTTACGTATCAAGAGTAGGGTTGTAAAACCTGTCATTTCGGATCGTGTTTCTGCCAGATATTTAAAAGAGCAATGCTTCTATTAGCAAAACATGGCTAGTAGAAGAATTGCCCTTTTAAATACTGGGCAGAAACACAATCTGAAATTATGGGTTTTACAACCAGACTATGATAAATAAACCCCTTGGAAGTGGCAACTTCCTTAGTTAATAAACCGACTGGTCTTGTTACCCTGCCTTGCCCCAGAAATGGAGCTCCTACGGATTATAATGTCAGAGAGTTTATGGACTGTATTTTTAATAATGGCCTCCGTTCTTGGTGAAATTAAGTGGAGTTAGTAAGAGAGGCAATACACATGGTTATTGGTCCATACATACAATATGGCTACCTCTCCTGGTTGCAGGCTACAGACGTACTGTAAATTCTGTTTTGCCAATAAATTGGTCAGGAATTAAATACCTTAATTCCTGGTCACGCCTGTACCATGTACAGCAGGCCTGGCCAAGCTGTGGCTCTCCAGCTGTTGTCAAACTACATGTCCCAGCATCCTCTTCCACAGTTTTAGCATTCCCTAATAGCAAAACTATGGCAGGGCATGCTGGGACTTGTAGTTTTAAAACAGCTGGAGAGCCACAGGTTAGCCAGGCCTGATTCAAAGCATTACAGAAGCATACCGTCAGACATTTATTTCATAGCTGCTGAAAATGTGTGCAGGGTTCCTCTCAAGCACTGTCAATGTGGCTGTCACGGAGGGAGGTAAATGAATGTACACAGGGAGGGGGGGGGAGAGGTGTGTGTAATGGGCTTGCTGCTTTGAACTTTAT
The DNA here is from genome assembly GCF_028390025.1 of Pseudophryne corroboree. Classification (NCBI taxonomy): domain Eukaryota; kingdom Metazoa; phylum Chordata; class Amphibia; order Anura; family Myobatrachidae; genus Pseudophryne; species Pseudophryne corroboree. The sequence continues at coordinate 115,603,880 of NC_086448.1, forward strand.
CCTTGTCTTCAACACTCACTACTTCTATTTCTCTCTCTTTATGGCTTAAATATCCAAAGAATTACTAAAATCATTAATGTACACAAAAAAAAAATGTCAAGATCATTTATCACGTCTACAGCCTCAAAGAACCATTTCTTTTTTTCCTCTCCTCAAAATAATAGCATCAGACAGATCACACTGATTACATGCCCAGATGCGAAACCATTATTGCGTCGCAGTGATAGCACTATATACCTTGGAGAGGTGCCAAATACATATATCTAATCTGCAGAATGGAGAATCTATTGAGAAAAATGCTGAAAGGCTCCCAAACGACCAGTCTAAACGCAACAATTTGCAGAGATTGCACTCAGCTGATTAATGGTTCATGAAAGTGGTATTGGGAAAAAAAAATCTAGAACGTAATGTATGTGGCACTAGTTGTATGGAGTAAATTTCTGGAGGTGGCAGCTATAATTAAAGCAGTGAGGGATGTACATAATTTTAATCAGGTGGGATGCACGGATATTACAATTAAGAGTGCTCAAGGTAGATTTAATTAACCACTTAACTGACGATTTTTCCCTTCAAAAGCGTTAACAACATTGTGTCTTAAAATTTATTTTATTTAAGAAAGTTAAAAAAGTATTTCTTTTAAATATTTAAACATTATATTATGCACATCTGCAGAACGGATCTCCTCGTCAAAAACAGGGGGGACAGGGTGGGACGGCGCAGTTGCATGAAATCTGACCATGCCAGTTAAGTGGGAAAGGGGAAAAAAATGAAATAAAGGTTTATAATCACAAAGGACTTCAAAACACCGGGCGGACTATTCTGCTGTAAGAATTTAAGAATAAGTGCTTTATTGAAGAACAAATGTTTCTATTTTCCACTTAAAAACTGGGTCTGACCCAGGTAACTGAACACACGTTTCAAGCCACGTCATAGCGGCTTTAAACCCCGTTCACACCGCAGGCTGAACCCGGGTTAGCGGCGGGTCTTGCCTCTGCCAGTGATAGGAGATAAATTCATCTCCATAGTCCGGTGAGCTGGATCTCCATAGGCTTTTACACTGCAGCCTTACCCGGGTCCTTCCAGGGTCCAACGCTGGCAACTACCGGGAAGGTTATTTTTATGGGACTCTTATCCACTGAGCGGTGACCCATGTTGACCCGGCAATAACCCAGGTTATTGCGGCAACAGAATAGGGGTATAGCAAACAGCACCTCTTTACCTGCGTACATAGGAGCATACACATACAGTCTGTGTATTTGATCCTGCTTACATAAAATTAGTGTGTACCTACAGTATATCTGCGGGATTGCAGGCACAGGTGAAACTGCGCATGGTGCGGAGAGGAAATACACGTCTAAGAACACCCAGCTCACTATAACTTTAGGACTAACTGCTACAATTAATATAAGTTTTGAATGCAAAAAACCCCCCAAAAGTATCTAAAGGAAAGTACAGAAAGAAACCAAATCACTAGCACCCCTTGAGCACCTTTATCAAATAAAGCCCCTCTGTGGAGAGATAGTCTGCAGCGCTACACAAATCAAGAGGTGGCCCTATAAATGCATAAGCTCTCACCCTTTGAATTCTTATTTAAATTTAACGATCTCCCGTGTTTTATCTAAATTTTAATTTTTTATTTTTTTTAAGAGACAATTACCTGCAACCAGTTTCCAGTGGAAACCATCTACTAAAAGCAATGGAAGGGCCAGCTAACTGCCGCATGGCCTGTCAATCAGTATTTATAGTTTGCATTCTCAGGATTATTGCTTCAGCATTGTGGGCCTGATTCATGTTTGTAAGTAAAGTATAGCGTGTAACATGTAGAGAGATTTGGACTTGGGTGGGTTATATTGTTTCTGTGCAGGGTAAATACTGGCTGCTATTGCATGTAGCCCAATAATGTTAGACAGCTTTATTTTTACACTGCAAGTTAGAATTCAGTTTGAACACACCCCACCCAAATCTAACGGTGGGTACACATGACGATTCAAATTTGGCAGCGACTGGACCCGGCTGCGGGGCCGGCATCGGCAAGTGCATACACACTCGCCGATGCCGACAGCGACGTTTGACGGCGCAGGGGGGTGCGGGCCAATCTGTATTCTGCAGCATGACATCGCTAACGACAGCCCCAGATCTTCTTGCACGTTCATAAGATCAAGGGCTGTCGTTAGCGAACCGCAGGTGCGCGCATCACCATCAGTAACGGTCATACACATGGACCGATGTGCACGATGTGTCGTTCTGTTTGATCGGGAATGCCCACATTGTGACTGTGACATTGTGACTGTAATCGACCAGTGTGTATGCAGCTTAAGGCTGGGTACACACCTATAGATATATCCACAGACCAGATATATTTACAGATGGATCCAGTAGTGTTTTCAGCATACACACTTCATGACCAGTCGTGACTGACGTCACAACTGGGCAGGCATTTACATGTGCCCGCTCAGTTGTGCTATCAATCACCGCTGGCTTGTGCAGCGAATGTACAGGCATACGGCTGACCGTCCGTATACACAGCACAATGTGCCGATATATCTTTAGATCTTTATCTTTAGCTATAGCGGCCATCAGCTGTGCTGCACAACCGATGCATATCGTTTGTACACACTGGTCGATGGACCAGGGATATATCGGCCATTCAATTGAATGGCCGATATATTGGCCAGTGCGTACCCAGTATAACTCTCTCTGCACATGTTACAATTTCCACACCTGCAGTGTAGCATGGTTTTGCCCAGCTATTTGCTTTTTTGCTTTACTTACAAACATAAATCAAGCTGTGTGTGTGTAGATGACATTTTATACCCACATTCACACCTAGTATTCGAGTTTCTCACTTGAAGTACGTAACTACTACAAATGGTGACAATAGTAATAAAGGCTACATACAACCTACAATAGTAAAGCAAGAGATCAACAATGCACAAAACTGCATAAGACCCTAGTAACCCAACCTCATCATCATTATTTTTTTTTTTTAAACAATATTTTCTTTATTGAAGCATCAAGAAAATACAATAAGCTCACCAGAGTATGAATATAATGGTATACAAAGAAATGCTCACCTCATACTTTGACCTAATTACAGCGAGAGCATCAATCAGCTGCTTCTGAAAGCTTTTCCTAAGCGTGGATATTTTCTGTAAATACAGAAAGGAATGTGGTTTCAGTTTCAAAGCAACATTATATAGGTTAAGGTATAATAACTAAATTACCTACTGATGATTAGATAGTCATGTACAATACAAGCCTTCATGTTGTGCCTTTATTATGGTCAAAGAACTCCTCAGTAAGTTTAATATGCATATCATTTTCGGTGAGGAGTAAATGATCCCATATATCCCAATAGCACGTGGATTACTACAGCTATGTCCCTACATGGATAACATAACGGTCTTCATATAACTTCAAGTACCTGACCAACAATCTCTTCTCACAACGGACTGGCAGTTTTAAGCAGGACCAGACTAACATTGGGGTGGAAAGGATTACAACTCCTGGTCTCCTCATAAAAATAAGTCCATCATCACAACAATTATGACTATTTGCCCAGCTGGCCACAAATTCTAAGCATTAAAATTGTATTTCTACTTTCCTCACAAAATCAATACATTTTCCTTCTTTTACGTATTTAGGGAGACATTGGGGCTGATACTGCAGGGATGTACACGCCCACATGGTACTGGCCACACCCATGCAGCACTGATCACACCCACAGAGCATTAATCACACCCACAAGGCACTAGCCACACCCACCCAGCACTGGTCACAGCTCCTCCTTCCACAACTGTGTATCAAAGTATACAGTACCTTTTTGTGAACCTCTTCAAGATCTCGTATAGTGTCATTCATACGACTGTAAAGTTCCAGAGCACGAGCTTCAATTCTCTGCTCATAATCCACTTGCAGCATATTTTTTTGGAAAACAACATCTTTCTTCAAGATATCAAGAGACTTAAAGAAAGAAACAAATGGAGCAATCATTGATTGTGTTAAATATTAAGAGAAAGTGGTTTGGAATAAGGCTGTAACATAACAAAATGTGGAAAAAGTGAAGCACTGTGAATACTTTCCGGATGCACTGGACACACAATATAAGAGCCCAAGGGTTCATGTGGACAATATACACAAGTGCAGCAGTATATACTGCTGGAAATTTGGTGAGCTTTGATCAGGGATGTGCGGAAAAGATAGGCTGCCATAGACGTTTTACTCTAGAGTTTTGGAGTTTTGACTATAAAAATGATTAGAATACAAAGAAGACATTCATTGTATTTTTCATATATTTTATATAGTCAAAACGCTGGCAAATGCATTAGTATGACAGGACAAACTCTGCCTCACTGCACGTTACTGGTATATATATATATATATATATATATATTTATTTTATACAAAACAAAAACATTTTTTATTTCAAGCAAGAGGAAAACATGACTAGCCAATACAGCCACCAATGGCCCCCTAAAAACACTTTGGGAGCAAGTATATAGGAAGTGGAGGCTGAGGGTAATGCATGATCTGCCATCCACAATATCTTATGGCAAGTAAACCAGAGGATCATGATTACAGAAAGATATCTCTACTGCTGATAACAGGAGGTTAGCTGGCTGCAAAGTAATGAGCAGTACGGATGGTGTAATGGTTAGCATTACTGCCTCACAGCACTGAGGTCATGGGTTCCATTCCCTGCACGGTCCTAACTGTGTGGAGTTTGTATATTCTCCCCATGCTTGCGTCGTGGGTTTCCTCTCATGCTCCAGTTCCCTACCACAATCCAAAAACATACTGGCAGGTTAATTGGCTCCCAAAAAAATTAACCCTAGCATGAATGTGTACACGTGGTAGGGAATATAGATTGTAAGCTCTACTATAGACTGATGTGACTGGCCAAATATTTTCTGTAAAGCGCTGCGGAATATGTGTGCGCTATATAAATAATTGGTAATAAATAAAATAAATAATGTTAAACACCACATCACTTTGTTATGGTATAGGAACTTCTAGATGTACATATTGGACTGCTACAATGTGTATTTTGTATTAGAATATCTCAGATTTATGTACATCATATTATACAGGGTGTTAAAAGCTTTTAGATATGTGATAGGGACATTCATTCCACACGGCTCAACCTGCAACAATCGGTCTTTAGAAGACTCAATGAATGCAGTCACCTAATTACTACTTGTACACAAGGACAATATGATAATGTCATTTACATTTGAATTTCTGGCTCAAGAACATATTAAAAAGTAAATTAAATCAAGTCTTGATACAATATAGTATAAATTGAATCTAATAGTAACTGACAAACTAATTACTATTGAACCTATTACTAATAATAGTACAAATTCAAATCTCTTGCTATGGTCTGTGCTTCTATCATGTAGGGGAGGTCAAGAGATGGACCTCCACAGCAGATCACAGCTTCTACCTAGACTTGCAGCTCAAGCTTCTTGGGCCCAGGGGTACTTTGTGCTACTCTATCATGCTGTAATGTAAAGGCATGCACAATTAATCAACTAAATGTCAGCAGCCATCTACATCAGAAGTATAATCGTGGTTATGATCCCTTCAAGAAGACATGTGGTAAAATCTGCAAAGTAGTTGAAACCAAACCTCGTCCAGACAGAGAAGAATTTGACACGGGTATTTGCCGAGACAAGCCGGGTCATACTGGACACTTTCTCTGTGTGATAGGGTCTATCCAGTTCCAGAGCTTCAACCCTGGTTGCTACCAGGGTTAGTCCCAGGTCCGACGCAAGTTGCCTGCTGCCTGAAAGTGCTCCAATGCTTAAATGGAGCTGATCGGTGGATCAGGAGTGCCGACTCATGACTCTTCTGCCCGTGATGTTCACTTTTGATGAGTATACTATTTTGCATGGCTGACATGGGTTCTATGTGAAAGGGTCCAAGCTGCAGTGTGAAAGGGGTATAAGAGTTAAATGGGGACATCCCAAAGCTCCCAGAACAGGTGAGAGCGTTCTGAGACCCCTGCAAAACCGCCTGACCAAACTGAAGGTCATCTTTCGCCAAAGTGTCGAACCTGTAGAACTTAACAAACGTGTTCACACCAGACCAAGTTGCTGCACGGCACAACTGTAAGGCCGAGACAGCCGTCCAGGAAGAAATCACCAACCTTGTGGAGTGGGCCTGAACCAAACTCGGCAGCGGCAGAGCAGCTGAAGTATATCTTGTTGGATAGTCAATTTGAGCCAACGAGCAATGGACTGCTTGGAGGCAGGACGACCAATTTTCGTAGCTTCATAAAGGACGAAAAGTAAGTCAGACTTACTGTGATGAGCAGTCCTTTTGATGTAAATCCTCAAAACACTCACAACATCCAGGGACTTAGGAGCAACGGAAGTGTCGGATAAGACTGGAACCACAATTGGTTGATTTACATGAAAGGCCAATACCACATTCGGCAAAAACTGTGGGCGAGTTCTGAGCTCTGCCCTATCCTCATGAAACACCAAGTATTTGCTCTTACAGGACAAGACTCCCAATTCCGACACTCGCCAAGCCAAATCCAAGGCCAATAACATAACAGCCTTCCATGTCAGGTTCAAACCAATCCAACTGGAGAAAGGTCAACACCACACTGAGGTCCCATGGAGCAGTGGGAGGAACAAAAGGTGGCTGAATGTGCAACACCCCCTTAAGGAAGGTCTGTACTTCAGGAAGTACCGCCAGTTATTTCTGGAAGAAAATAGAGCCGAAATCTGAACCTCGGTGGAGCATAATCGTAGGCCTTTATCCACTCCTGCTTGCAGGAACAGTAGAAACCGCCCCAGACAAAATTCCACAGGAGAACATTTTTGACCCTCACACCAAGAAACATATTTCTTCCAAATAGGGTGGTAATGTTTGGAGGTAACCACCTTACAGACCTGAACCATAGTGGAAATCACCTTGGATGAAAGACCCTTCCTGGTTAAAATTTCCCTCTCAACTTCCAGGCCGTCAAACGTAGCCGCTGTAAGTCTGGATAGACGAACGGTCCTTGTTGAAGAAGTCCTTGAGAAGCGACAGAGGCCAGGGTTCCTCCAACGACAGGGTCAGGAGGCCCACATACCAGGCCCGTCGAGGCCAATCCGGGGCAATGAGAATTGCCTGAACCCTTTCCTTTTTGAGTCATTTGAGAACTCTTGGGATTAGAGGAATTGGAGGAAACAGGTAAACGAACTGGTAAGTCCATGGCGTCGTCAGAGCGTCTACCGCAACCGCCTGCAGGTCCCTCGTTCTGGAGCAGTAACGATGGAGCTTCTTGTTGAGACGAGAAGCCATCAGGTCTATCTGTGGACAACCCAACCGGTGAACAAATTGTTGAAACACCTGAGGGTGGAGGCCCCATTCCCCCGGATGGAGGTCGTGTCTGCTTAGGAAGTCCGCTTTCCAGTTGTCCACTCCTGGAATGTAAATGGTTGAGATGGCCCTTGTGTTGGCTTCCGCCCAGAGGAGTATTCTTGACACCTCTCGCATTGCGGCCCTGCTTCTTGTTCCTCCCTGCCGCTTGATGTACGCTACTGTCGTGCCGTTGTCCGACTGCACCTGGATGGCCTGATTCCGAAGGAGGGATGAGGCCTGTATTAGAGCATTGTAAATTGCCCTGAGTTCCAGGATGTTGATTGAAAGGGAAGATTCCTAAAAGGACCACGTCCCCTGGAACAGCGCTCCTTGAGTCACAGCCCCACAACCATGGAGGCTGGCATTTGTTGTCAACAGCGTCCATGATTGGGTATTGAAACTATGACCCTTCACCAGATGGGGAACTTGTAGCTACAATAGCAGGCATATCCGTGCTTTCAGTGACAGGGTTATATGTTGATGCATGTGCACGTGAGATCCCGACCATTTATCCAACAAATCCAGTTGAAATGGTTGCGCATGGAACCTGCCGTACTGGATCGCATCGTAGGAGGCCACCATCTTGCCCAGCAAACAGATGCAAAGATGAATTGAGACCACGCGAGGTTTCAGCACTGACCGGACCATAGACTGAATAGTCAAGGCCTTGTCCATGGGAAGGTATACCTTCTGAGACACTGTACCCAGGATCATCCCCAGGAACTGAATTATCTGAGACGGTTCCAAGTGGGAGTGTACACGCCCCCCCCCTCGCCTGCGCGAACGAAACCCTGCACCACCTGGCCATATGCACATCTGACATAGAACAGAAACACCCAGACTGTCTGCTTATAGTGCTGGGCGACGTCAACAGAACTAACCTGAGCAAAGAGCTACCTAAGTACAAACAACAAGTCACGTGTCCCACTAGCGAAGGGCACACCCTTGATCACTGCTACACTACCCTCAAGTCTGCCTTCTGGTTTATCCCGCGTGCTGTACTCGGCCTATCTGACCACTGCCTCATCCACCTACTCCCTACCTATACAAAGACGCTGAGAGCGGTTAAACCTGTCGTCAAGACTGTTAAGAAATGGACCAACAAGGCTAAGATGAAGCTCCAGGCCTGCTTCGACTGCACGGAATGGGGGGTCTTCGAAGCCTCGGCAACCGACCTGAACGACCTGACAGACACTGTCACATCCTACATCAGCTACTTTGAGGACATGTGTGTACCTACCAAGACTTACCGCATTTACAACAACAACAAGCCCTGGTTCAACGCCCAGCTCAGGCAACTTCGTCGGGCCAAAGAGGAGGCCTATAGCAGCAGTGACAGAGAACTACACAACTGAACTTGGAACTCTCTTACTAAAGAAATCAGGCTAGCAAAAAAGCGGTTCTCGGACAAGCTGACAAATGATCTCTCCACCAATGACCCCGTATCTGTATGGAAAGGAATGCAATCCATAACCAACTACAAGAAAACATCGAAGTCCACCACCATACACCAAGACCTAGCAGACGAGCTGAACCACTTTTATTGCAGGTTCGCAAAAGAAGTCTCCTGCGACCCAAACAATCACCTCTACGATGCCCCGAACACCGATGGCCAACTCCAGGCACTGCAAGTCGCCCAAGAAGAGGTGGAGGCATTGTTCAAAAGGGCCAAACCCAGGAAAGCTCTTGGTCCTGATGGAGTGTCACCATCTGCCCTGGGAGCATGTGCAGGTCAGCTCGCTCCCATATTCACCAAGATCTTAAAAAAAATCACTGGAGCTACAGAAAGTCCCTTCCTGCCTCAAACGGTCTACTATCTTCTCGGTCCCCAAGAAACCCTCTATCACGAACCTGAACAACTACAGGCCAATAGCACTGTCGTCTGTGGTCATGAAAACATTTGAGTGTCTGGTTTTGAATCACCTGAAAACTGTGACTGCCCCCCAACTGGACCCCCTACAGTTCGCCTATTGATCAAATCGGTGTGTCGAGCATGCAGTCAACCTGGGCCTGCACTACATTCTACTGCCGGTACCTACGCGAGGTTCCTGTTTATCGATTTCAGGTCGGCCTTCAATACAATCGTCCCCAGCATCCTCCCCTCCAAATTACTTCGCCTAGGGGTCCCCGAAGCTACCTGTTCATGGATAGAAGACTTCCTGACATATAGGACACAGGTGGTGAAAGTGTGGGAACTCAGCTCTCAAGCTCTGTCCATTAGTACAGGGGCTCCTCAGGGCTGTGTCCTCTCACCCCTGCTCTTCTCCCTGTACACAAATGACTGCACCTCAGAGGCGCAATCAGTAAAGATCATTAAATTTGCCGATGACACCACCGTCATCGGCCTCATCAAGGACGGGGACTAATCGGCCAATAGACGGGAATTACACCTGTTGGCCCAGTGGTGCAGCCACAACAACCTTGAGCTCAACCCCCTCAAAACTGTCGAGATGATAGTGGACTTCAGGAAGAAGTCAGCTAGTGCACCTCCGCTAACGATTGCTGACAGTGCGGTATCGCTAGTGGACTCCTTCCAGTTCCTAGCGACCACGATCTCCCTGGACCTTAAATGGGGGTCAAACGCTGATGCCATTGTCGGGAAAGCGCAGCAGAGGTTGTTCTTCCTCAGGCAACTAAGGAAGTTCAACATCCCACAGAAGCTTCTGCTACTCTTCTACTCCTCGATTGTGGTGTCGGTACTGTGCTCCTCAATACTGGTATGGTACAGCTCCGCCAACGCGGGGGACAGATGCAGGCTCCAAAAGGTGGTCAGAACCGCAGAGAAGATAATCGGGGCTGACCTTCTGTGGCCGGAGAGGCCCCCAGCCACGAGGAGAATGGCCGCCGCGGCACTGAAGGGGTTAACCCCTAGTGCCCGGCGCCATTTTAGAAGACAATGGGCGCTTGGCGCCAGATTTAAAAATGTGTAACAAATGTATGTTGACAATGTGTGCCGTGGTCCCGGACCTCTCCGGAGACCACGGCAGTGAGGACAGCCCCCGGCACGCTCAGCAGTGTGTGCGCGCCGGGGGAGAGGCAGCCGCTGACCGCCGGAGTCCGGGAGCTCCGCTCCCGGCAGCGGTCGGTGCAGCCCCGGGCGCACTGGAGTGTGCGCGCCGGGGAGAAGGGAGAGCCGCCGCTGGGGTCGGGAGCTCCGCTCCCGGTGCCTCAGCCCAGCACGGGTGGCCAGCCGCAGCAGCCGGGACGGACGTCCCGGGCTGCTGGCCGGCAAGGGGGGGTGCGCCGCAGCCCGGCTCCCCACCGGACGCTGCGGCGAGGGCACTTGAAATCAGCGCCGCATACAGGGGACCGGGCTAGCCGGCTCCCTGCGCGGCGAGGCCACCACAGGCGCTGCTCATGGGGGACCGGGCTAGCCGGCTCCCTAGCGGCGTGGGTGCAATTAGGCTGATGAGCGCTGGGGTCCGGGAGCTACGCTCCCGGCACCTCAGAGCTGCAATAGAGCCAGAGTCACGGTGGCCGGGACAAGTGTCCCGGGCCGCCGGGCTTCGGTACAGGGGGGTGCGCCGCTGCGTGCGGCGAGGCCACAAAGTTAGTGCCACACTGGGGGGACAGGGAGAGCCAGCTCCCTGGACCCCAGTGGCAGGCAGGCAGGCTGGAGGGTCGGGGAAGCCAGCCCCATACCTCCAGCACTGAGAGAGCCCTTTGCAGCCAGGCTGCAGGGCTAGGGGAGCCAGCACAGACAGGGTCCTAGCAGCCAGGCTGCAGGACTAGGACACAGTATTCCACAAACCAGACATTGTGTAAAAAATAATAGAAAGTACAGTGTGTTGTAAGGCACTGCAGTGCCTAGGTATGTGGAGCCTGTGCAGGCTCAGAGTGTATTTAAATCTATAACATGTACAGTGTGATTTAAATGTAATGTATTTAAAGGCAAATTGCACTTACTTGGTTGTGTGTCCCAGGAGGGGGGAATCCATGGCTGTGCAGGCTGATGGATTCTCCCAGACCTTTTCCCCAAAAACGGAATGCTTTCCCATCCAGCCTCACACTTCCAAGGGGCACAGGGAGAGAGAGAAGCAGCTTAGCTATGAAACAAGCTGAGTGGTTTCTTGGAGCTCCATGGAGATCACCCGTAGTGGCCAAGAGACCTGGACCGGGGAGCCAGGCTGCCCAGCTCTGGAGCCCAAATCCAGGCTGCAGGCAGTGAGCTGGGTCCCGGGCAGGTTTCTGGAAGTCAGATTTAGGAGGGAAAACTTCCCCCAGCCAGACTGAACGGCACCGGGGCGTATCCTGATCCTCCAAGATGGGAGAGTCAAAGGAGACCGACCACTCCCCACTGTCCATAGGGGACAATGTAAGCTGTGCATGAGATCAAGGCATGCACAGCTCATAGGTAAACATTGATTGGTTGTGAACCACAGGGCGGGCTTACCCCCTGTGGTAAGGGGTCTTGGAGAGGGATAAAAGGAGGGCAGTTGGCCCATAGGAGTGTATTGTAACATCTTATTCTGCTGAAAACATCTGATTGTATGCTGTTGCCCCTAGCAATAGGGAGGAGCCTTTTTAAAGGTTATCATTGAGCAAATAAACATCATTGCCTCAAGAAGACTGCTTCATCTTGTGACCTACAGGGTTAGGCCAAACCTAGCCCCGTTCTCCGGCTGTCCAGGGAAGCACCTAACGTCTCCAAGCTCCGCCTTCCGCCAGCTACCGGTAGAGGCCTAGCAAGTGGCTAGTGGGGATTCGTCAGCACCACACAGCTGTGGTAAGGCAGTGCGTCGGCACATACAGCGCAGAACCGTGGTTCCAAACGCCACGGCAGGTTAGGAGTTTGGTGGTGGCAGCAAAAAACCCGCCCACAACGCAGTGGGTGGAGTCAGTAACAGGCGGTTACTGACAGGAAGCGGGAATCCCCTATGTGGTCAGGCCTCGTGTGACTTGACCTTCCATTCTGTGCGCAGATAACGGGACGCGAAAGCGGCAAGTGCTTTCGTACGGTACCGTCCTGTCACAGAAATTGGTGGCATAGTGGTGGGATATTCCCAGGCGGCTTTTCATCACCCGATTGGAGAAGCCGAGTTACTCAGGAGAGGAGTAACTGCAGCGCAGGAGAACGCACAAGATGGCGGAATTCAGCGGAATGTCCAAGGATGATCTGGAGATCGTATGCCAGGAGAAGGGTGTGGATATCCCTTTCAACGCGTCCAGAAGCGTCATGCAGGCGGCGCTCAGGAGCTGGGAGGAGTCCCATCGGGTGGAGGTGGAAAACACTGACGGCGTCAGCATCGCAGAGGACGGCCCACCAGTGGACCTTCGTACAGAACCGGTGAGATCCACAAGTCCCGCCCTCTCTCACAGCAGCCATGTTTCCCAGCGATCCCTAGCAGGGCCAGGATCCCAACGTCCCAGGGGGGGGCGGCCCGGATACCCTAGCAGATCGGCTAGCGGAATTGGGGGAAAGGGCAACGGAGCAAGAGCGCTTGATCATCATCCAGATGTGGCGTGATGAGCGGGCACCACAGGCCGTGGTACCCCGGGAGCCGTTGTCAGCTGGGGTACACAAATCAGGACGAGTTCAGTTTGCCAAGTTTGCAGACAGTGACGGGGACATTGATAGACATTTGCAAGTCTTTGAAAGGACTTGTAAACTACACGATCTACCCAAGTCAGAGTGGGTGAGACACCTGGTGCCTACTCTGCATGGAGAGTCCTTGGAGGCCTATCGAGGAGTGGCGACGGAGGACTGTGTGAACTACGACGAAGTCGCGAAGGCCCTGCTCCAGCGATTCATCATCACTCCAGAGTCTTACAGGAAGAAGTTCAGAGACTTGCCCAAGAATCCTAGCAGCACCCATGAGCAGTTCGCCACCCAGCTGCGGCAGTACGTGGTGAAGTGGGTGAAGGATTCGGAAGCCACTACATGGGACGCACTGATCGACCTGATCTGCAGGGAGCAGTTCTACCGCAGGTGCGCCCAAGAAGTGAAGGAGTGGGTGCTAGATCGGGAGCCACCCAGCTTAAAAATGGCTGCCCAATTAGCCGACAAAAATGTGGCAATTCGGCCACGGGGGCAGAAGCGCCCCGCCAGCAGCCAGCTCCAAAAGACTGTACCAACAAGGGGACCCCCCTCTTCAGCTCATCAACCCCAAAGACAAGCTTCTTCCAACCCGGGTGCTCTTGGCCAGCAACCGCACCGCAGCGTCCCTGCAAGTGATCAGAGATCATCGGTGCCACGACTGGAGAAGAAGTGCTACGGCTGTGGGAAAATCGGACATCTGAGGATGAACTGTCCTGCATCCCAAGCACCCCAGACTCGTGCCCCAAATCCGAGTGCTGGAGCCCGGATCGCTTGTTTGACGAGAGGAGATGAGCCTTCAGAGACTGTTCCCCCTCCAGTCAGTCCGATGGAGTGTGGCGAGAGACAGGTGCACTCTGCGGAGAGAGTCACCTGCATGGCCAAACAGCCCCTACACAACATGTGGAGGCACCTGCAGCCAGTCCACGAGGGACCCCTGCAGGAAGAAGGCCTAAGAGACTCTGGGGCCTCAATCACTGTGGTGAGCCCCCACCTTATAGATCCTGCTGCAGTATTGCAGGGTCACACTGCCACGGTCACCCTGGCAGAAGGAACAGAGAAAGCGGTTCCCATGGCAAGAGTCTACCTGGACTGGGGAGCTGGACCAGAGTTGCGAGAAGTTGCCGTCATGGATGGTCTCCCAACTGATGTGGTCCTAGGAAATGATCTGGGTGGTGGGATCGTCACTACGTTTGTTGGCGCCATTCCCCGGAGTCAAGTTCCAAAACCACCATTGACATCAGCTACTCCAGCACAGCCCAGCCCAGAGGAAAAGACTACAACTGCTAGACAACTGCCAGCACAGCCAACCACAGCATCAACCAGCCCAGAGGAAAAGATTACAGCGGCTAGATCAGCACATCGACCCCGCATGCCTTTTGCCTCTGGTATGCCTACGTCCCCTAGCAACGCAGAGGATGTCGGTTCCAGCTCGTTTGATCCTGTGGGGGTGCCCAATGATGCTCCTGACCCAAGTGGTTTGCCAACTCCGGCGGTGAGTATGAGAAACCACACTGACTTTTCCATGACTGACCCCTACCAGACTGACCCTAGTAGTCCCAACCTAGATCCCCCTGTAGAGTGTCCCAATTTAGGAGAGATTGAGGGCCACAGGCAGGAGTTTAGGGAGGCTCAACTCTCTGACCCATCCCTGATAGGCATGAGGCGCCACTCTGGCAGCGGCCTTGACAGGGTTGGGGCGGGAAGTATGACCTGGCGGGAAGGGTTAAGGTACAGGGTAGACAGGAAAGTGGGAGGGGATAGACCAGATAGGGAATGTGTCCAACTGGTCCCCTCAGGGAACGTTCCTGCGCAACCAGTGTCGGTTGCCAGCGAAACCCCTTTGGACAGTAACCCGGAGACAGACCGTACCCTGAAGTGCCTGACACAGAGCTTACCCTGGTCTGGAATGTCGGATGACGCCCAGACCAACTGTAAGGCTGGTGCCATGCGTTGGCAGCCGGGGCACTCCAGCGGTTGTGTTGTCTCTGGGCCTCTGCCCATAGGAGAACCCTTGCAGCAAGTTGCTGTGGACATAGCAGGTCCCCTGCCTGTGCGCAGTAGATCGGGGAAGACACGCAGCCTCCCTGTAGTGGATGCCACACAGGATCCAGAGGCTGGTGGTCTGGCCGCCATCACTGTGGCACAAGTAGCGGACGAGGAGAAAGGAGTAGGCCTAGGTGACAGGGTAGGTTTCCCGAGTCATAGGTCGACAGAGGAGGATGGGAGGGCAGGTCTGACGGTTAGGGCAGACAGTTGCAAGTTAGGTATGACGGAGGTGCAGTGCCTGGGGCACCATGTGGGAGGAGACAGGGGTAGGCCCAAACCAGAGGGGGTGGAGGCAACCAGAGGCTGTCCCCGACCCACATCACCCAGACCGGTACTGACCTTAGAACCTGTAAGGCCCTACGGACATGTTGTCATTGACTTTAGTCCTGTAGTGAACCCCTTGGACAGAGATGGCTAGGAAGGGCATTCCCAAGTCAGTGGACTTTGCACCCGCTTGCGAGTTGGCATTCCAGTCATTGGAGGAGGCTCGGGTACCCGCTCCAGTGCTGATGGCGCACATTCTTGACCAGGACTGTGTGTTACGAACTATTGCGCCACTGCACGGACTGGGAGCAGTACCGAGCCAGAAAGAGCCATATGGGCAGGAGCACCCTGTGGCCTGGTTGAGCAGTATACTGCTATTGTGGGAGGTGGGGTATGCCACAATTGGGACACCTTGGGTGGCACTTGTTTGGAACCGGCCCCCCACCGTGGTGACTTACCACCTACCTGTTAGGTGGCTGCAACCTACCTTGGGGAAATTGGACAGACTTTTGTGGTGGAGCCTTGAACTTGGACTTCAGGTGGACTATTTGAACATTGTGCACCCACGAAGAGAGGCCCACTACACTATGGATGAACTGTCTAGGCCAGAGCCTACACCCCCCAGGTAGCGTCCCCTTCACCCCAACGGACTGCGGGACCAGGACCCAAATCGTTGGGACATGGGTCCCTGGTTGACCCGCTTGAATGGGGGGGTCAGTGTGGCCGGAGAGGCCCCCAGCCACGAGGAAAATGGCTGCCGCGGCACTGAAGGGGTTAACCCCTAGTGCCCAGCGCCATTTTAGAAGACAATGGGCGCTTGGCGCCAGATTTAAAAATGTGTAACAAATGTATGTTGACAATGTGTGCCGTGGTCCCGGACCTCTCCGGAGACCACGGCAGTGAGGACAGCCCTCGGCGCGCTCAGCAGTGTGTGCGCGCCGGGGGAGAGGCAGCCGCTGACCGCCGGAGTGTGCGCGCCGGGGAGAAGGGAGAGCCGCCGCTGGGGGCCGGGAGCTCCGCTCCCGGTGCCTCAGCCCAGCACGGGTGGCCAGCCGCAGCAGCCGGGACAGACGTCCCGGGCTGCTGGCCGGCAAGGGGGGGTGCGCCACAGCCCGGCTCCCCGCCGGACGCTGCTGCGAGGGCACCTGAAATCAGCGCTGCATACAGGGGACCGGGCTAGCCGGCTCCCTGCGCGGCGAGGCCACCACAGGCGCCGCTCATGGGGGACCGGGCTAGCCGGCTCCCTAGCGGCGTGGGTGCAATTAGGCTGATGAGCGCTGGGGTCCGGGAGCTACGCTCCCGGCACCTCAGCGATGCAATAGAGCCAGAGTCACGGCGGCCGGGACAAGTGTCCCGGGCCGCCGGGCTTCGGTACAGGGGGGTGCGCCGCTGCGTGCGGCGAGGCCACAAAGTTAGTGCCACACTGGGGGGACAGGGAGAGCCAGCTCCCTGGACCCCAGTGGCAGGCAGGCAGGCTGGAGGGTGGGGGAAGCCAGCCCCATACCTCCAGCACTGAGAGAGCCCTTTGCAGCCAGGCTGCAGGGCTGGGGGAGCCAGCACAGACAGGGTCCTAGCAGCCAGGCTGCAGGACTAGGAGACAGTATTCCACAAACCAGACATTGTGTAAAAAATAATAGAAAGTACAGTGTGTTGTAAGGCACTGCAGTGCCTAGGTATGTGGAGCCTGTGCAGGCTCAGAGTGTATTTAAATGTATAACATGTACAGTGTGATTTAAATGTAATGTATTTAAAGGTAAATTGCACTTACTTGGTTGTGTGTCCCAGGAGGGGGGAATCCATGGCTGTGCAGGCTGATGGATTCTCCCAGACCTTTTCCCCAAAAACGGAATGCTTTCCCATCCAGCCTCACACTTCCAAGGGGCACAGGGAGAGAGAGAAGCAGCTCAGCTATGAAATAAGCTGAGTGGTTTCTTGGAGCTCCATGGAGATCACCCGTAGTGGCCAAGAGACCTGGACCGGGGAGCCAGGCTGCCCAGCTCTGGAGCCCAAATCCAGGCTGCAGGCAGTGAGCTGGGTCCCGGGCAGGTTTCTGGAAGTCAGATTTAGGAGGGAAAACTTCTCCCAGCCAGACTGAACGGCACCGGGGCGTATCCTGATCCTCCAAGATGGGAGAGTCAAAGGAGACCGACCACTCCCCACTGTCCATAGGGGACAATGTAAGCTGTGCATGAGACCAAGGCATGCACAGCTCATGGGTAAACATTGATTGGTTGTGCACCACAGGGCGGGCTTACCCCCTGTGGTAAGGGGTCTTGGAGAGGGATAAAAGGAGGGCAGTTGGCCCATAGGAGTGTATTGTAACATCTTATTCTGCTGAAAACATCTGATTGTATGCTGTTGCCCCTAGCAATAGGGAGGAGCCTTTTTAAAGGTTATCATTGAGCAAATAAACATCATTGCCTCAAGAAGACTGCTTCATCTTGTGACCTACAGGGTTAGGCCAAACCTAGCCCCGTTCTCCGGCTGTCCAGGGAAGCACCTAACGTCTCCAAGCTCCGCCTTCCGCCAGCTACCGGTAGAGGCCTAGCAAGTGGCTAGTGGGGATTCGTCAGCACCACACAGCTGTGGTAAGGCAGTGCGTCGGCACATACAGCGCAGAACCGTGGTTCCAAACGCCACGGCAGGTTAGGAGTTTGGTGGTGGCAGCAAAAAACCCGCCCACAACGCAGTGGGTGGAGTCAGTAACAGGCGGTTACCGACAGGAAGCGGGAATCCCCTATGTGGTCAGGCCTCGTGTGACTTGACCTTCCATTCTGTGCGCAGACAACGGGACGCGAAAGCGGCAAGTGCTTTCGTACGGTACCGTCCTGTCACACCTTCCCTCAGGACCTGTACCTGTCCAGAGCTAAAAAGCGGCCAACGCAGATAGTAAAGGACTAGCTACACCCTGGCCACAGCATGTTTAACTTGCTTCCTTTAGGCAGGCGTTACATAGCCGTCCCCGCCAGGTCCACCAGAAGCCTCAAAAGTTTCTTTCCCCAAGCGGTCCGCCTGCTGAACTCTTGAACATTGACTGACTAGACGTAAATGTAACTCACTTGTGTCCCTATGGTATACCTATCTGTATGACTATACTTGCCCCCACCTGCTTATCTGTTACCTACTTGGCTGTTGTATAGCAAACCAAAGACACATACGCAAGTATACCTGGCCAATAAAGCTGATTCTGATTCTGAAGTGAGATTTCTGGAAATTGAGTATCCATCCGTGATCCGTAAGCAAACAAGTAATCAAGTCGATACTGTGTAGTAGCTGTTCCTCGAACACCGCTTTTATCAGGAGATCGTCCAGGTACGGAATTATTTGGACACCCCTCATGCGTAGTTGTAGCTTAATTTCCGCCATGACCTTTGTGAATACCCTTGGGGCTGTGGAGAGACCAAAGGGTTAGGCCTGAAACTGGAAATGCTGGTCCAGAATCGCGAACCTGAGGAACGCTTGGTGAGGGGGCCAAATTGGGATATGTAGGGATTCCATCTTGAATTTGAACACCCGAACACCCAAAGATACGGGTTCAGGGATTTGAGGTTCAAGATCGGTCGAACAGAGCCGTCCGGCTTTGGAACCACAAAGAGACTTGTGTAAAACCCCTTTGTGTGCAGCTGAGGAGGCACTGGAACAGTAACCCCTGTAGAAAGCAGCTTTTGCACTGCCTGCTGTAAGGAAACCCTTGCTTCCTGTGAAGCTGGTAAGCTTGACCTGAAGAATCTGAGAGGATGGAGCTCCTGGAATTTCAGCCGGTATCCTTGGGATATGAGGTCCCTCTCCCTAGGATCCCGGCAGGACTCTGCCCACATGTGGGTGAAGTGCTGAAGGCGAGCACCTACCTGAAAGTCGCCTTGCTGCTGGGGTCAAATGTCACACGGAGGGCTTCGTGGAAGACGATCCTGAGGTCTGGTCCGTAGGTCCAGCAGCTGCTGGTTTACGGGACTTACCACGAGATCCTCTAGCAGCCTTGTAGGCACCTCTGGCTTTGCCTCTGAATCTGGCCACCCGAAAGGACTACAGGGAGGGTCCAGGATAGGGACACCTGGCAGGTGGCGGGGCAGACGGCAGATATGTAGATTTACCTGCAGTTGCCTTAGATATCCACTTGTTCAGTCTTCTTCCCCAAACAAGGCAACACCTGTAAAAGGAAGGGTTTTTTTAGAATCAGCATCTGCTGACCATTGACGTACCCACAGGGCTCTGCGAGCTGATACGGTCATAGCAGTGGTACAGCTTCACTCATAAAGTTTGCAGCATCTTGGATGTGTTGTAGTAATGGAACTATCTCTTTTTGAGGTAGTGTAAGCAACCCTTTCAGAATATCATCAGACCATTTTACCATGGCTCTAGAAATCCAGCCGCTACACCTGCTGCAGTATAAATTGATTTAAGAGTGGTTTCAATTTTACGATCAACTGGGTCTTTAAGGGAAACAGCCCCAGGTACAGGTAAAACAATCTTATGTGAGAGCCTGGACACAGAAGTATCCACTATCGGCAGGGTTTCCCAGACTTTCCTATCCTCTGTAGGGAAAGGGAATAAATGTAACACCCGTTTAGGGGTAATACATTTTTTTACAGGATTTATCCATGCTGCCTTAGCCAGGGAATCTAATTCTTTAGAAAACGGGAAGGTTGCAGAGGACTTTGGTTTCACATTAAAAAACAATTCCTCTGTCTGTTCTTCCTCCTTATCAGGGATATTGAGCACCTCTCTAATGGCATAAATGAGGGCCTCAACACCCGGGGACAAGGAATTATCCTCGTCCACCTCAGCCTCTCCTTCATCAAACTCTGGTAGCTAAGAATCAGAGTCAGATTGTAATAAGTGAGGGAGAGGGCGTTTGTGAGAGACCAACAGGGGGGGCTAAAGAGCCTGTCTGTGGTCGGTAGCAGCTACCATAAACGTGTTCATAGTTTGTTTCAGGGTCTGTCTTTTTTGCTTAGCTGTAGCTAACTCTGAATTAATACTGGAAATCATAGTTTTAAATGGTTCCATCAACTCAGGTTCCTGCACATTACCTACCTTGTGAAGGAATTGAGCATTGGGTACACATAAGGGACCCCTGTGAGGAAGGTGTAAACCTAGCCTTGCATAAAGTACACACAGACTTATTTGCAGACATGCTTGAGTAAAAACACACAGATTAGTATGAAAACACAGTGCAATATTAGTGAGATATGCACACAAACCCAGACAACCCTGAATGGAGTGACACAGAGAGAATTGGAACCAGCACACTACACCACAGACCGAGCAGTGCCCCGCTGGGTGTTCTTTATGTGTAATCTTCCACAGAGCGGTAGAACCGCTGATTATGAGCTTCCTCCTTCACTATAAGCCCCTGGTACCAGTTACAATAGTGATTCAGTGGGTCTTGGAGGAGCAGTCCCCGCGTGCAGCCTGTATTAGCAGCAGCAGGAAATGGTGCCATTTAGCCTCTGGTCCCGCTCTCCGGGAAGCCCTGCACCCATAATGGCACGCAGTCCCTGTATATTATTTATACTGGTTTTCTCCATAAATTGTGAAAACGAGTGTACACAGCCCCTGTTCACCATGTTGCCAGTCTGGGTACTCAGTGGGCACCGCGGCCCGGAGCCGGGTGAACACTGTCCCTTCATGCCGCCAATTTGCACCGGGGACCCGCTAACCGAGTCCCCGGTGTAATACTCACCGCACCGCGTCAACTTCGGTATCTGTTAAGAAGTGGAGGCATGCTGCCGGCGTGGGCTCACAACCTGGGGATGTGAGAAACAGCGCCTCAGGAGCTCAGTGTCCTGTCAGCTGGGATACGAACCATTAACTCTAAGGAAGTTGGTTCGGTCCCCCCCTCAAGTCCCACGACACAGGCAGACTGGTTGCCAACCAGTGCTGCCTATAAATAACAAACTAAAACTAATTCCTGAAGAAAACACTCTGGAGAGCAACAGAATGCACCCGGCTCCTTGGGCACATTTTCTAAACTGAGTCTGCTAGGAGGGGCAAAGAGGGGAGGATCCAACACACACTATTGATTTCTCAAAGTGCCAGGCTCCAGTGGAGCCGATCTATACCCCATGGTAATATCCTATTCCCCAGTATCCACTAGGACGATAGAGAAATGGATTTTACACATATTGCACAATAAGTATGTTCTTAGGTGTGTTATATATACATTTTTCATGACTTTGTGTAATTTGGATTGAAAGACAATTAATAATTACATATCAATGTAAACTGTGGGCTTTGCCACACATGTCCAGGCTTCTAAATAATCAGTACCAGACTCAGCTGGGGAATACGGTCGTTAGGTCGACACAACTTAGGTCGACAGTCATTAGGTCAACCACTAAAGGTCAACATGTATTAGGTCGACATGTACTAGGTTGACATGTTTTTAATTTTTTTTTTAATTTTTGGACTTTTCCATACTTTACGATCTACGTGGACTACAATTGGGAATGGCAATCTGTGCCGAGCGCAGCGGTAACAGAGCGAGGCACCTTGCCCGAAGCGCGATGGGACACAGTGCACTAATTGGGGTTCTCCGTCACTTTACGAAGAAAACAACACTAAAAAAAGTCCAAAAACCCATGTCGACCTTTTGACCTAATGACCATGTCAACCTAATGACCATGTCGAGCTAAGTTGAGTCGTCCCAACGACCCATACCCCTCAGCTAGGCTGGGGGGAGGTTCTGATATTTGGCAGTAGAAGGGCTTTTCATTTTGCTTGCAGTTCGATCTTTAAATAACAGTAACACATTATGCTTATCGACAATTATGCACAATTAGAATGTAAGCTCTCACAAGCAGGGCCCTCTTTCCTCTTGTGCTTTCATTCTCTTATATACATCCTCGAAGGCAGTTTTCTGTCACCTGATACTTATTTGAGTGTCATCAGCTATGTTTATATACCCTGTGTACTTGTCCTATATTATCTTCAACTGTAAGTCGCTGTTTTCCTGTTTTGCTTATTTGTTTATGTACTCTGTAATTAGGTGCTGCGGAACCCTTGTGGCACCATATAAATAAAGGATAATGATAATAATAATGATGATTAGATGGAAGAAATAATAAACGTATATATAAATATCTGACAGAAGAACTTCTAAGTGAACGGAGCTCTGACCTGTGTTGCAGTTTGCATCACGCTGGTCAATTCCTTAATCTCCAGCACTTCGCTCACGTCAGTCTGTGTAGCGTTATCTGATTCCAAGAGACCAATTCTGAGTTGATTGGAGATTGAACGACTGCAACAAATCAATTGGTATTACAATACATTGGAAAACAGATATGTTAATTGGCTGCATTTCTCTATTTTCAGAACTACCCCCTGTAAAACCATAGTACATGCAGCATACTACCATTTTAGGAGTACCCCTTCAACAATTCCCAGCTTTCATATTGCACTTAGATACAGACCAGAGTGTGCTAGAGGCACCAGAGCAGAGAGCAACACCCCAGGCAGGAAAGAGGAATGCACAGGTGCAGGGTACTAGAATGAACACTAATCATGTCAACATGCATCAGGTCGACAAGAGAATGTTGACATGGTCAGAAATGCTGACATGCATCATGTCGAAAGTGAGCACGGGTGATATTTTGACATGATAGTATATCAACATAATGTATTCAAACAGTCAAGTCAGACCTTTGATAAAGCTGTCTAAGGACAGCAAAACGCGTCAGGATTGCTCCTCCTTGGTCTAAGGCAGTGTTTTCCAACCTCGGTCCTCAAGGCACACTAACAGTCCTGGTTTTAGTGATATCCAGGCTTGAATACAGGTGACTTAATTAGTACCCCAGTTATTTGGATATCACTAAAACCTGCACTGTTGGTGTGCCTTGTGGACCGTGGTTGGGAATGCCTGGTCTAAGGGACTCTGTGGACTCTTACCCACCTTATTACCAATCGGATGATCCTGGTCACACCTGGTCCAAGTACGAAAGGTTAAAGGGATTCTACCAAACACGCTGAAAGCCAGTGTTACTTCGGTGAAATTTTGCATGAAAAAGATCAACGCGAGTAGGACTTTTCCCTTCACAAATACCTGGAGACCGGTAAATATTACAAACGTTTGGGACCTCTGCCATTGGTCGATGACCATGATTGTATCTCTAAATGGACTGTAGCCCACAGAACTGTGCAAAGAAAGTCCCTGATATTTGACCATAAAAGGAGGACATTACTTGATAGTTGCACGACAATAATTTCATATGCTGATCAATAAGTGATTTTATATATATATATATAAACATTTTGTTTTTGACTGTTTGAATATAGTTTGGAAGTCAGCTATATGTTTTTTTAACAATTAACAATTTTAATAAATTATGTCTTTTTAGATTACCATGTTGTCTATAGTAACAACTATCGATTACTACAAGCGATGTTTATTTTTCTGTTTTGTTTGTGTGCATTTAACGTGTGGAGAGTGACTATCTCCATAAAAACAGCTGCTAGGAAAACCAACTCGAAGTAGCGCCTGTTTAGATATATCTTGATATATCCTTTTCTTTGCATATCAACATAATGTTCCTGGTGGCATGGTCGTCACTTACCTGATCCTGACAGTAGCAGCAGCTCCAGCATGGCTTCCAGGCCATGTGACACTTCCAGTGCACACTTCTAACAGAGTGCTGGTTTCTGTGAGCATGTTCTGCCATTCCCTAACCCTGCACCGCTTTCTAGTGCCTACCCCCCCCCCCCCCCCGCCTATCCTATGTCGACATTTCACATGTCGAGATTGTGAACATGTTGACATTCTGAGCATGCAGACATGTTGCCCGTAGACATGTTGGACCATGTCAACATTATGTCGACATGGTAACTGTCAATAATTTGACAGGTATACCTTTTAAAATACTGCAGTTAGGAGTGATACAAAAATATAAGTTTCACTATTATCAAACTGATGCTTTCAGGCAGTTTTGGCACCTAATACAAAGAACAGAATGAATAAATATACTGAAGAGATTACATGTCAGATTGTATACTGACTATACATAATACGTGTTTTTAACTTAATTCTGCTCATTATACGAGTGTGAATAACAGGACTTTGCATGCAGCATTGTACATTCCTTTGTGCATCATATATCCTGTTGGTCAGTAACCCAATCAGTTTGTGACCTTTAGGATTATGCCCTTTTATAGTACTGTCACATCTGAGGCTGCTCAGTAGCACTATAAGTATGTGACCTTCAGGTGGGTCACTAGCCTTAACAGTTTAGACAGCCTGGATGAACCACGGACTGCAGAAGTGCCAGGATGATCTGAATATAACTCAGCCTCTTGACACAGAGGGCGAGGCTCCTGAGTATGCTGATGTGATTGCTGTATTGAACATTTGCTGAATTGATCAATAACCTTAGCTAAGTATACAATACATTCATACACTGTTTTTATATATTCAAGTTGTTTGTTGAAGTACTTTTCTGGGAATCCACCCATCTGGGTCTCTGCGAACTTAACCCACCGGTAACAACTGCTCAGTTTAACCATAATTCCATCTTATGTTTATCATGAGAGGGACATCAGGACTCAGAGCCAGCCCTAACCAATTTGATAGCCTAGGCAAGATTGCGGCTGGTGCCCCTAGCACCGCCGCTAGTTCTGCCTCTGACCCAGCACCCCTCTCCCAGCAACACCCATCACCCCTCACCCTTTGCAATTATCATCCACAGAGCTGTAACTAGATATTTTGGTGCATTGTGCCAGCAGGAGCATTGGAGCCTCTACCACCATATTTTAAATAGGGTCAGCACACAATAGTACCCCCAATTCAAATTATGCCACACAGTAGTGAAGACTTATTCACATCACGTGATAGTGTCCCTAATTCATGTTATGTCACACAGTAGTGTCCCTTATTCACATTATATTACACAGTAGTACTCCTTTACCTTATACACGTAATGCCTCACAGTAGTGCCCCTAATTCACGTTAAGTCACACAGTAGTATCCGTTATTCTCATTACACCACACTGTATTGCTCTTTGCTTATGTTACACCAAACAGTAGTGCCTTTTATACATGTTACACCACACAGTAGTGCCTCTTATACACATAATACCACATAACAATGCTCCTTATGTATTAAACCACACATTAGTAATGCCTCTTACACATTATGCCCCACATTAGTAATGCCCTTGTAGATAATTCCAAGAAAATAGCAGGTTCCAAGTTCTTCTGAAGATAAAACAATATTTATTAAAAGTCCCCGCAAATTTTTATTTTTTTTAAATATCACATAAAACAAAAATCATTTGTTAGTCAGACTGAAACAATCTTTTAAATGGGCACAGAGCAGTGAGAGCAATACAATGCATATGCAGGACCAGGAAGTGAGCACCACAGCAGCAGCTGCACAACGTGCAGTGAAGATAGGAGGTAGCGGATGGTGGGACAGAAGCTGCGGAGACTCAGGTAAGACTCTGTAAGAGGGGGGAGAGCACGGCGGGTAGTCCTGTTTTGAGGTCTCAAAGCCGTTGCCCTTTCTCCCCTAGACTGTGACCGCATCCCGGCGTTCCTGGATAGTAGAGAGCGCCTGTAACAAGGCAAGCTCTGCTTCATACAGGCACCGGTTGAGCGCTGTAAGTCCAGAGTCCCCATACCCGATCTCTGTATTAGTCCACCTGCCTACAGATGCAGGGGTACCCCACGCGCTATCAAAAGTGCACTCTCCCCTATTATACCTCCCGGACATTTGTTTTACTTTTTGGAGCAGCAAGCTCATTTGCATGAGATAATCTAATGCAGGCATGTCCAAACTGCGGCCCTCCAGCTGTTAAGAAACTACACATCCCAGCAAGCCCTGACACAGCTTTAGCATTCTCTGACAGCAAAACTGTGTCAGGGCATGCTGGGATATATAGTTTCACAACAGCTGGAGAGCCGCAGTTTGGACATGCCTGATCTAATGTGTGCATAGAGAAGTGGGACGCCATTCTCTGCCATACAGACACACAGTCTAAAGGTGTGTACACACGGTGAGATTTTTGCTTGCGATTTTGACTATATAGTCATAATCGCAAGAAAAATTAGTGCAGATCGCAAGGTGAAAGTCACCTTGCGATCCCGATGCGATACTGATTCGCGGTCCCACAAGGTCGGTATCCAAAGCCTAGATCAGAGGTTCTCAAACTTGGTCCTCGTGGGCCCACACAGTGCATGTTTTGCAGGTCTCCTCACAGAATCACAAGTGAAATAATTAGCTCCACCTGTGGACCTTTTAAAATGTGCCAGTGAGTAATTAATACACCTGTGCACCTGCTGGGTTACCTGCAAAACATGCACTGTGTGGGCCCACGAGGACCAAGTTTGAGAACCTCTGGCCTAGATAGACTGTGCAGGCAAGTCAATTTTGACTATCTAGTATAAAAGTATAGTCAAAATTTATACTTAGCCAAAATCGCACATAGCCAGTATCGCAAGCACAGTCATCTAGGCTTGCGATACCGACCACATTCCACATCGCACAGTGAGAATCGGGCATAGCCGAAATCTCACAGACCCTCCAACATGACCCACCCCACTAGGTACAAAATGCTCTGTTCCTGGACTTCCCTCTTAATTTATGATTTCCACCTGTGTTGAACTAGTTAAATGATAAGAAACCTGTTTCTTCACAGGTGATGGCAATAATAAATTAAGAGGGAAGTCCAGAAACAGAGCATTTTGTACCTAGTGGGGCGGGTCATGTTGGAGGGTATGATCTCACCGTGTGTACACACCTAAAGTTTTCTCCCACACACGGACTAGTACATCAGGCTGTACACCCAGTTACACTCTGTTCAGTGTTTTAGTCATATATGTCCACATATTGAGATTAATTAAACACTGTCAATTTCCATTACATTGTTTTAAGTATCATAACTTTCAGGCGCAGTTGCAAAAAAACTTTGTTGATTGTATTGTGTCTGAGGCTTTGGGTTCAACCTCATTTGTAATCTTGCTGCCCACAACATAAACCCAGAATAGTGAGCGCAAGGTAAATTAAAAACACCAGATTTACGGACACATGTCAGGGTATGTTCGTGTATTAGAAAATCCACGTAGCCATAGGGATCATCATGGTGCCTTATCACCAATGCAGGGAAATGGCGCTGATGACCCCATCTGACTGTACGTAACAGCTACATGTGAGCCAGGTGCCATCAGGGAGATTTCTAGACTCTTCAGGGAGTCAGGGAGACTGCTGCTATTTTAAGGAGTAAAAGCGCAAGTATGGGCAGACTGCATTTCGGTACCAATGCCTATGATCAGAAAATGTTTTTCCATCAGAACAGGCTAAACTGCGCAGAACTGCAGAGGCTATTTTTTGTATTTATTATTTGTTTGAGGAAAACACACCATATGAGGCGTGTATAATAGGATGTAGCATCCCAGCCCCAGAAATAGTTCATGCTCTTCTTGTGTGAAAATTCTGGGTGTCAGTGCTGTAAAGGCTCTCTACTGTATGTCATTGGGTGACTGTGGCACTTCATTAATGACCCGCAAGTTTCATTAATGAGAACTCAGATTAGGTTTCTGCATGTAAATCCTAATAACATACACAGGTGGAACATTACATATGTATAACACCCTGGCAGATTATATACATGGCGCCCAGGCCGCACCTCTGCTGGATCTCCCGGACATAGGCCTGCACAGCCAGCTCCGCATCCCGGGTATCCTCCATCTCCGAGCCCTCCACGCTATCACCCACCATCCTCCCAGTACTATCGGCGTCTGGTGCCATGACAACCAGCAGGAGCACTGAGGTGGGGAGGAGACACTTCCGGGAGGAACACTCGCGTCGCCGCCATTTTTGTACCTGGCAAAGGATTAATGCTTGCTAAACGCGGCGTACATTCATAGGGAAATAATGTAATAAATTCAGATCCTGCAAGCGGGCTTAGGGCCTGGACAGCCTGAAGCGTACGCCGTCTGCAGAGGTTGGCAAGTCATGCTGGGACTTCTAGTTCCACAACCAGTGAAGTATTAGTCAGAACAATGTGCAGCGCAAGCCAGTGTAATGCGCAGGGACCAGATACCGCTACAGGATTTACTAAACAGTGAGGGTGAATTACACTGGGGAGTTTCTGACATCCGCGCATGCGCAATCTGGCTCCTCGGCACATGACCGGACGCCGGGAGACATATTGGGCGGCCGCAGCAGCTCTGTCCTCTGTCACAGCTCAAGTAAGAGGTTTGTTTTCGTATTTTTTTTTTTTTTTATAACTACGGGTTGCTGTGCGGAGAATAACGGCGATGTAGCGGCCGGGAGTGCGGGTGTCCCCGTATTGCTCAGGGGGCTCCCGGGGGGTGAGCCATTGCTGACACCTATCGCTTCCCCAGCTCCCAGTGTCGCTGTTCTGTGCATGTGTGTGCTCACTGCGTACTAATACTGTATATTGGGTCAATATCGGCACAATATGTCATCTCTGTACAAATCATGGTGCCCATACACTTGTGCGATGCCCTGCGATGTGACATTGTGTGGCATCGCACCTGAAATGCCATAGTGATTACCATCCATGTGATCATGTGATAGATCGCATGGTAATCACGTGATGGGCATGTCACCCCGGCAATATATTGCATGTTAAAAAACAAACAAACATGCGATCGCACTGCAATGCGAGAAATATGTGCAGCACATACTATCATGAGATGCGACATTTGAGCGGTGTGCCCGCGCATCGTGTCTCATGGTACCTTAAATCTGCATACAATTCTTTGATTTCTCTCACAGATCCGGTCGAAATCGAAGGATAGCACCTAATATCTCACAAGTGTATGGGCACCATCAGAACGATCTATTGACCAGTGTCAGAAGATATCACGTGCGACCCGGTGCAGTGTAATGAAGGACGGAACGAGGGGGCAATATGGATAGTCCGGGGTGATTGGAAATTGTCTGTTGTCCTAGTGTGTACCCACCCTATGGCTGGGTACACATCAGACGATATATCTTCCAATCCTGCAGATTGGAGCAATATATCGTCTGATGTGTACCCATGATTGTGCGCACCTGCCCGCCAACATAAGGGTAATCCCATCTGCTGTTCTGCACATCAGATTGGACAACCCGGTGGTTGACAGCATGCAGCTGAATGCGGCAAATTAACAATATGTTGCATGCTATATCAATCTGCCTGTACAGGCGACCATTGTATCGGTTGGCTGCAATTTAAGTCGTCCTAGTGTGTACCTGGCCTCAAGTTGCGTACACACTGGATGATGTTGTGTACAATGTGCCCAATTCGAAAACACCATTCACAGTGTTGTCCAGTTTGTATGCACTATGTCGCTGACGATGCGCGTCATCAGCCACTTCCTCATGCTGGTCCAACGGGTGACATCGCCCAGCGATCATCTGCTCATATCCCCCCGCAGTCATTCATCGCTGACGACATCGCATCATTTGTGCGTCATCTAGCGTGTTCCTGGTCTTACACCTGATGGCTGTAAAGAAAGTAAAACCACACTGATTGCTTTTATGTTCCCCCTGTTTGTTTTGGATGGTGTCTGACAGTATTGATGAATCTGCTTAAAAATTTCCGGTTGTATAAATCCTAAGCACCCTCTAGTATTGTTTCTGTGATAGCACAAGTTGTTGGGGAAAAGATGAAGAACTGTGTTTAGTAAGCAGAGAGCACCTGAGATTAATTCTATCCTATTAATCCTATATATTTTTTTCCTGTGTTAACCCTTTGATAGAGCAAACAAAGCGTTAAAAAAGCCTATTACCAGGGCAGGCGCTTTACTGCTTGTTATACGGTAAACATAGTAAACACAAATCTCTTCAGAAATAAGCGTGGGTGTGTTGCGATTGTTTTATAGGTGTGTTGGATCCTGCAGCTGCTTCCATGTATGCAGCTTCACTGATGCTGGTGTCTTATTTCCATGGGGTATTCAGAAGGCCAATAGTGATCTGCATGTGATGCTACATCTTTGTACGCTACTCCTTGGGTTTGCAATGTTGCCAGTGGGCATCTCAGTACACGTGGCTGAGGCATTTGCTATTTTTGCATAGTGTCTGTGCATTAAAGATGCTGCGGCATTAGCATACAATCCGAATCCGGCCCAGTATTAGTAGTTGCTGCCCATTGATAATAAAGGTTTGTTAGTATCTATTGTAGCTGAACTGACAGTCAAATATTTATATCAAGACATATATTGTGTTTCAGTTATCTCGCAGCAGGTTTACATTTACTGCTACCACCAAGTCCCATATGGACAATTGGGATGTGTCCCCTTCAGATGCAGAGTTCTGAATATAGCACTTCCAACAGACTCTGTATTCATTGAAACTATTGACTCTGGGGGTCATTCTGACCCGATCGCACGCTGCAGTTCGCAGCACAACGATTGGGTCGGAACTGCGCATGCGCCGGTGTGGCAGTGCGCCGGTGCATGCCAGACATCTGAAGGCCGCCGTTACCTAGCGATCGCCTCTGGCTAACTGACAGGCAGAGGCAGTCGCTGGCTGGGAGGGGGCGTCACGGCAGCGTTTGGCCGCCGTTTTCGGGGCACGGTCCGGCCAATGCAAGTGTGGCCGGACCATGCGGGGGGGCGGGCAGCAGCGGCTGTGTGACGTCAAACGCAGCAGCTGCGACCCGGGCAGCAACGAGTAACCCCCGGCCAGCCGCAGGAGCTGCGCTGGCCGGGAGTTACTCTTTCAAGTACAAAAGCGCTTTTGTACTTGTGCGGGGTGGGGGGCCGGACTGACATGTGGGGCGGACTAGCCCTGTGCTGGGCGTCCCCCCACATGTCAGGGAAGGTGATCGTAGCTGTGCTAAATTTAGCACATCTACCATCATCTCAGAATGACCCCCTCTGTTTGCCTGATATGAATAGCAGAATGCTTGCATAAATCTGATTCCCATTAATTGCCATGCCAGCTTCAGTCACCAACACATGAGAATTTAGGCAGAGGCGTAACTAGGGTTTTCGGAGCCCAGGGCAAGATGGAAAATGGCGCCCCCCCCAAAAAAAAACAAAAAACCACACACACAAAAAGAAGTGGGCGTGGCCACACACCAGGAGGGGTGTGGCTATGCTCCAGAAGGGGTGTGGCCACTGAAAATGGCCCACAGTGCCAGTTACATTGCCCCACAGTGCCAGTTACATTGCCCCACAGTGCCGGGTACATGCCCCACAGTGCCGGGTACATGCCCCACAGTGCCGGATACATTGCCCCACGGTGCCGGATACATTGCCCCACGGTGCCGGATACATTGCCCCACGGTGCCGGATACATTGCCCCACAGTGCCGGATACAATGCCCCACTCAGTGCCGGATACAATGCCCCACTCAGTGCCGGATACAATGCCCCACTCAGTGCCGGATACAATGCCCCACTCAGTGCCGGATACAATGCCCCACTCAGTGCCGGATACAATGCCCCACTCAGTGCCGGATACAATGCCCCACTCAGTGCCGGATACAATGCCCCACTCAGTGCCGGATACAATGTCCCACAGTGCCGGACACATTGCCCCACTCAGTGCCAGATACATGCCCCACTCAGTGCCAGTTACATTGCCCCACAGTGCCGGATACATTGCCCCACAGTGCCGGATACATTGCCCCACAGTGCCGGATACATTGCCCCACAGTGCCGGATACATTGCCCCACAGTGCCGGATACATTGCCCCACAGTGCCAGTTACATTGCCCCACAGTGCCAGGCCCCACTTGGTGCCAGATACTTGCCCCACTGTGCCGCCGGACCCCCCCCCCCCCCCCGTCACTCACCGGCCGCTGGCTTGTTGTTATGTGAGGGGAGGAGAGCGCAGCGCAGCGCCTCTCCTTCCCCTCACCGCTCCAGGTCTCCGGCGGCTGTCTGGCGCCTGTTCGCTAGCCAATCAGAGCTCGCGGACCGGCAGCCAATCAGGAGCCGGTCCGCAAGCTCTGATTGGCTAGCGCCGGAGACCGGACACAGCAGCGCTGCTAGTGCTGGCAGCGGCGGTGAGGGGAGGGAGAGACGTTGCGCTCTCCTCCCCTCACATTTAGGGTTGACGGGGGCGAGTGGGGCATGATGCCCTGGACGCCGGCGGCGCCCCCCTCTCCTGGGCCTGCCAAGGCGCCCAGGGCACGTGCCCCACTCACCCTACCCTAGATACGCCTCTGGATTTAGGTGAAATAGTCGCTAATAAATACTGGTATAAGAAGCTCCATGTCTTCCTGAAGGTGCTGCAAATGGAGAGGCATCTCCCTGCACTCCTATCTACATAGCAGTGTACGCTGTAGTGCTTGGATGATACTGGTCCCATAGCTGTACCAGTGCCAGCATGCAGCTGAGCTGGAAAGGATAGGCTTGAAACAGCTGTTTGACAACTTGACCGTCGGCTACGGTGTGGAAAATGAGCAGAAGCGCTCTGTCTTTTGTTGTTTAGCGCCCATAAGCTGGATGGTAGTGTCAGTGTGTGGCTTACAATGTGATAGATTGTGCATTAGCAACCATTATAGCAACATGCCCATGACTCTGCCCTAAGACGGTCCATCTCTGCGTACGCTCCTTGTCACCGCCCAAGAATGTCCAGTACATGTTCTAGATATTTCTAAGACTATTCATCTCCATCACAACTGTGACAAGTACGCATACTGTCCAACATCAGCAGTGTGTCCGACTCAAAATCATCCCTTGGATCTTCCATTCAGTTCAACTTTAATATTTCTCTACTATTATGGTTTGTCACTGAAGAACATTCTGGCAGCTAATTAAATGGGAACAAAAAGTGTGACTGAAACATGAAAGTGAAAGAATTTCTACAGAGGGGAATAATATAGCTTTCTGCTGCGGGGTACACTGGGCTCCACAAGGAATGGACAATGGGGTGTAGAGTAGGATCTTGATCCGAGGCACCAACAGGCTCAAAGCTTTGACTGTTCCCAGAATGCATAGCGCCGCCTCCTATATCACCCCGCCTCCCTGCACAGGATCTCAGTTTTGTAGTTGGTGCTGCAGTAGCAGGCACATAACAGAGGGGCTGCTCCAAGCAGCCCTAAGAAGAGCTTTTTTTCTGAGGAAAAAAGTGAGGACTTCAAGGGCAGCAGCAGTGTTACATGTCAGTGGACATTCACGGCTGCAGCTCCGGCTCTCCCCAGCGACGCTGTACACTCCCGAGCCCTGGTTGCCGGGTAACTACAGCAGGAGACTCCGGTTTTCTTCTTGTCAGGCACACACGACGGGGGCTCTCCGGAATCGCGTGGCCGCGCTTCGGGAGGTGGTAAGTGGGTCCTGCTTGCGGGACCCGGTCTTTATCGCGATCCGGAGCGGTCAGTGGGAGGCGGGCCGCACGCGCTGGCGGTGGACACTCTGGCAGTACAGGCGATCCCACTAGATCACCAGGGCATGGGACAGGTCAGGTTTTCTCTATAAACCGTTTTATTAGAGCCCGCAGTACCCGGTGGTTTTGCCAGCAGGGGGATAGAGCTTGGACCTGAAGCCCCTCCCCTAGCCCCAGGGCGCCATTTTCTGCAAATGTTCCCGCCCTGGAGCTGCATATCTGTCTCTCCCTCACTCCCTGGCAGTGTCTGCGGCGCCATTATCCCTCAACTCACTGTTCCTGGGAATGCTTGGGCAAATCCTCCTGTGTAAAGCCGCCTGGTTGTCAGTGCTGTGACTTTACAAGACACTTAAGTATTCTACCTGCCTTTTCTCTAACGTCCTAAGTGGATGCTGGGGACTCCGTAAGGACCATGGGGAATAGCGGCTCCGCAGGAGACTGGGCACATCTAAAGAAAGCTTTAGGACTATCTGGTGTGCACTGGCTCCTCCCCCTATGACCCTCCTCCAAGCCTCAGTTAGATCTCTGTGCCCGAACGAGAAGGGTGCACACTAGGGGCTCTCCTGAGCTTCTTAGTGAAAGTTTTAGTTTAGGTTTTTTATTTTCAGTGAGACCTGCTGGCAACAGGCTCACTGCATCGAGGGACTAAGGGGAGAAGAAGTGAACTCACCTGCGTGCAGAGTGGATTGGGCTTCTTAGGCTACTGGACATTAGCTCCAGAGGGACGATCACAGGCCCAGCTTGGATGGGTCCCAGAGCCGCGCCGCCGGCCCCCTTACAGAGCCAGAAGGCAGAAGAGGTCCGGAAAATCGGCGGCAGAAGACGTCCTGTCTTCAACAAGGTAGCGCACAGCACTGCAGCTGTGCGCCATTGCTCTCAGCACACTTCACACTCCGGTCACTGAGGGTGCAGGGCGCTGGGGGGGGGCGCCCTGAGACGCAATAAAAACACCTTGGATGGCAAAAAATGCATCACATATAGCTCCTGGGCTATATGGATGCATTTAACCCCTGCCAGAATCCATAAAAAAGCAGGAGAAAAGTCCGCGAAAAAGGGGCGGAGCCTATCTCAGCACACTGGCGCCATTTTCCCTCACAGCTCCGTTGGAGGGAAGCTCCCTGGCTCTCCCCTGCAGTCACTACACTACAGAAAGGGTTAAAAAAGAGAGGGGGGCACTAATTAGGCGCAGTATTAACTATACAGCAGCTATAAGGGGAAAAACACTTATATAAGGTTATCCCTGTATATATATATAGCGCTCTGGTGTGTGCTGGCAAACTCTCCCTCTGTCTCCCCAAAGGGCTAGTGGGGTCCTGTCCTCTATCAGAGCATTCCCTGTGTGTGTGCTGTATGTCGGTACTTTTGTGTCGACATGTATGAGGAGAAAAATGATGTGGAGACGGAGCAGATTGCCTGTAATAGTGATGTCACCCCCTAGGGGGTCGACACCTGAGTGGATGAACTGTTGGAAATTACGTGACAGTGTCAGCTCTGTATAAAAGACAGTGGTTGACATGAGACAGCCGGCTACTCAGCTTGTGCCTGTCCAGACGTCTCATAGGCCGTCAGGGGCTCTAAAGCGCCCGTTACCTCAGATGGCAGATATAGACGCCGACACAGTTACTGACTCCAGTGTCGACGGTGAAGAGACAAATGTGACTTCCAGTAGGGCCACACGTTACATGATTGAGGCAATGAAAAATGTTTTACACATTTCTGATAATACGAGTACCACCAAAAAGGGGTATTATGTTCGGTGAGGAAAAACTACCTGTAGTTTTCCTGAATCTGAGAAATTAAATGAGGTGTGTGATGATGCGTGGGTTTCCCCCGATGATAACTGATAATTTCTATAATGTTATTGGCATTATATCCTTTCCCGCCAGAGGTTAGGGTGCGTTGGGAAACACCCCCTAGGGTGGATAAAGCGCTCACACGCTTGTAAGGGCTCTACCCTCTCCTGAGATGGCCGCCCTTAAGGATCCTGCTGATAGAAAGCAGGAGGGTATCCTAAAATGTATTTCTCTAACGTCCTAGTGGATGCTGGGAACTCCGTAAGGACCATGGGGAATAGCGGGCTCCGAAGGAGGCTGGGCACTCTAGAAAGATCTTAGACTACCTGGTGTGCACTGGCTCCTCCCACTATGACCCTCCTCCAAGCCTCAGTTAGATTTCGTGCCCGGCCGAGGTTGGATGCACACTAGGGGCTCTCCTGAGCTCTTAGAAAGTTATAGTCTTAGAATTTGTTCTTTTCAGTGAGACCTGCTGGCAACAGGCTCACTGCAGCGAGGGACTAAGGGGAGAAGAAGCGAACTCGCCTGCTTGCAGCCGGATTGGGCTTCTTAGGCTACTGGACACCATTAGCTCCAGAGGGATCGACCGCAGGCCCAGCCTTGATGTTCGGTCCCGGAGCCGCGCCGCCGTCCCCCTTACAGAGCCAGAAGCAAGAAGATGGTCCGGAAAATCGGCGGCATGAAGACTCAGTCTTCACCAAGGTAGCGCACAGCACTGCAGCTGTGCGCCATTGCTCCTCTCACACACTTCATACTCCGGTCACTGAGGGTGCAGGGCGCTGGGGGGGGGCGCCCTGAGGCAGCAATAAAAACACCTTGGCTGGCAAAAATACCTCAATATATAGCCCCAGGGGCTATATATGAGGTAAATACCCCTGCCAGAAGTTCATAAAAAACGGGAGAATAGGCCGCGAAAAAGGGGCGGAGCCTATCTCCTCAGCACACTGGCGCCATTTTCCCTCACAGCTCCGTTGGAGGGAAGCTCCCTGGCTCTCCCCTGCAGTCTACAAGGGTTAAAAAAAGAGAGAGGGGGCACTAAATTTAGGCGCAGTATACATTATATATATAGATATAAAGCTATAGGGGACATAACTCAGTTAGTCCCTGCAGTATATAGCGCTCTGGTGTGTGCTGGCATACTCTCACTCTGTCCCCCCAAAGGGCTTTTGTGGGTCCTGTCCTCGTTTAGAGCATTCCCTGTGTGTCTGCGGTGTGTCGGTACGGCTGTGTCGACATGTTGAATGAGGAGGCTTATATGGTGACGGAACAGAGGCCGATATATGTGATGTCGCCCCCTGTGGGGCCGACACCAGAGTGGATAGAGAGGTAAAAGGTATTAACCGACAGTGTCAACTCCTTACATAAAAGGGTGGATGACGTAACAGCTGTGGGACAGCCGGCTTCGCAGCCCGCGCCTGCCCAGGCGTCTCAAAGGCCATCAGGGGCTCAAAAACGCCCGCTCTCTCAGATGGCAGACACAGATGTCGACACGGAGTCTGACTCCAGTGTCGACAAGGTGGAGACATATACACAATCCAATCCGTGACTTGATCCCGGCAATAAAAAATGTGTTATACATTTCTGACTTTAACCTCTATAAATGGGTTTTAGGTTTGGGGAGAAAAAACAGGCAGTGTTTTGTTCCCCCATCAGATGAATAAATGAAGTGTGTGAAAAGCGTGGGTTCCCCCGTTAAGAAACTGGTAATTTATAAAAAGTTACTGATGGCGTACCCTTTCCCGCCAGGAGGATAAGTTACGCTGGGAGATATCCCCTAGGGTGGATAAGGCCCTCACACGTTTGTCAAAAAAGGTGGCACTGCCGTCGTAGGATACGGCCACTTTAATAGGTACCTGTTGATAAAAAAAACAGGAGGCTATCCTGAAGTCTGTATTTACACACTCAGGTACTAGACTGAGACCTGCAGATAGTGCTGCTGCAGCGTGGTTGGTGACCCTGTCAAACAGGGATAATAGTTGGCAAACATAAAAACATATTAAAGACGTTGTCTTATATATGGGGGATGCACAGAGGGATATTTTGCCGGCTGGCATCCAAAATAAATGTAATGTCCATTCTGTCAGGAGGGTATTAGAGACCTGTCACTGGACAGGTGATGCTGACTTAAAAAGCGCATAGAGAGCCTTATAAGAGTGAGGAATTATTTGGGGATGGTCTCTGGGACCTCGTATCCACAGCAACTGCTGGGAAGAAATAATTTTACCTCAGGTTTCCTCACAGAAAAAGGTACAGTCCTTTCGGCTTCAAAAAAGCAAGCGGGTCAAATGGCGCTTCCTTTCTGTACAGAGACAAGGGTAGAGGGAAAAAGCTACACCAGTCAGCCTGTTCCCAGAATCAAGATTCTTCCCCCGCCTCCTGTGAGTACACACCATGACGCGGGTGCTCCACAGGTGTAGCCAGGTACGGTGGGGGGCCGCCTCAAAAATTTCAGCAATTAGTGGGCTCGCTCACAGGTGGATCCCTGTTTCTTCCAAGTAGTATTTCAGGGGTACAAGCTGGAATTAGAGATGTCTCCCCCCAGCCGTTTCCTAAAATATGCCTTGCTGACAACTCCCTCAAGCAGGGAGGCTGTGCTAGAGGCAATTAATAAGCGGTATTCCCAGCAGGTAATACTCAAGGTGCCCCTACTTTAACAAGGACGGGGTTACTATTCCACACGGGTTGGGGTACCGAAACCGCATGGTTCGGTGTGACCCATTTTATATTTAAAATCCTTGAACATAAAAAAATTCAAGTTCAAGATGGAATCGCTCAGGGCGGTTATTGCAAGCCTGGACGAGGGGGATTACATGGTATCCCGGGACATCAAGGATGCTTACCTGCATGTCCCCATTTACCATCCTCGCCAGGAGTACCTCAGATTTGTGGTACAGGATTACCATTACCAAGTCCAGACACTGCCGTTTGGACTGTACATGGCACCGAGGGTGTTTTATCAAGGTAATGGCCGAAATGATGATACTCCTTCAAAAAAAGGGAGTTGTAATTATCCCGTAATTGGACAATCTCGTTATAAGGGCGAGGTCCAAGGAGCAGTTGGTAGTCGGGGTAGCACTATTTTGGAAAGTGCTACAACAGCATAGGTGGATTCTAAACTGTCCAAAGTCACAGCTGGTTCCTATGACACGTCTACTGTTCCTGGGGATGGTTCTGGATGTCATCTCTAGTCAGAGACCTCCTGAAACCAAAATAGGTAGCGGTGCATCATTGCACGCGAGTCCTGGGAAAAATGGTAGCTTCTTACGAAGCAATCCCATTAGGCAGGTTCCATACAAGAACTTTTCAGAGGGACCTGTTGGACAAGTGGTCCGGATCGCATCTTCCGATGCATAGGCTGATAACCCTGTCTCCAAGGACCAGGGTATCTCTACTGTGGTGGCTGCAGAGTGCCCATCTTCAAGAGGGCCGCAGGTTCGGCATACAGGACTAGGTCCTAGTGACCATGGATTCCAGCCTTTGAGGCTGGTGGGGCAGTCGCATAGGGAAGAAATTTCCAGGGACTTTGGTCAAGTCAGGTTATTTCCCTACACATAAATATTCTGGATCAGAGGGCCATTTACAATGCCCTGAGGCCAGCAAGGCCTCTGCTTCAAAACCAGCCGGTACTGATCCAATCAGACAACATCACGGCAGTCGCCCATGTAATCAACAGGGCGGCACAAAAAGCAGGATGGCGATGGCAGAAGCCACAAGGATTCTCCGATAGGCGGAAAATCATGTGTTAGCACTGTCAGCAGTGTTCATTCCCGGAGTGGACAACTGGGAAGCAGATCTTCTCAACAGACACGACCTCCACCCGGGAGAAGGGGGACTTCCTCCAGAAGTCTTCCAATAGGATTGTACACCATTGGGAAAGGCCACAGGTGGACATGATGGCGTCCCGCCTTAACAAAAAGCTAAAAAAGATATTGCTCCAGGTCAAGGGACCCTCAGGCGATAGCTATGGACGCTCTGGTAACACTGTGGGTGTACCAGTCGGTTTAGGTGTTCTCCCCTCTGCCTCTCATACCAAAGGTACTGAGAATAATAAGAAGGCGAGGAGTAAGAACGATACTCGTGGATGGCCAAGAAGAGCTTGGTACCCAGAACTTCAAGAATTTATATCAGAGGACCAATGGCCTCTGCCACTCAGTCAGGACCTGCGGCAGCAGGGGCCCTGTCTGTTCCAAGACTTACCGCGGCTGCGTTTGACGGCATGGCGGTTGAACGCCGGATCCTGAAGGAAAAGGGTATTCCGGAGGAAGTAATTCCTACGCTTACTAAAGCCAGGAAAGTGGTTACAGCAACTCATTATCAACGCATATGGCGAAAATATATTGCATGGTGTGAGGCCGAAAGGGCCCCAACAGAGGAATTTCAACTAGGTCGATTTCTGCATTTCCTGCAAGCAGGAGTGACTATGGGCCTTAAATTGGGTTCCATTAAGGTACAGATCTCGGCTCTGTCGATTTTCTTTCAAAAAAGAACTAGCTTCAGTACCTGAAGTTCAGACATTTATAAAAGGAGTGCTGCATGGTCAGCCCCCGTTTGTGCCTCCTGTGGCACCTTGGGATCTCAACGTGGTGTTGAGTTTTCTTAAAATCACTTTGGTTTGAACCACTAAAAACCGTGGATCTGAAATATCTCACATGGAAGGTGGTTATGTTATTGGCCTTGGCTTCTGCCAGGCGAGTATCAGAATTGGCGGCTTTGTCTTGTAAAAGCCCTTGTTTGATTTTCCATATGGATAGGGCAGAATTGAGGACTCGTCCCCAGTTTCTCCCTAAGGTGGTGTCAGCGTTTCACCTGAACCAGCCTATTGTGGTGCCTGCGGCTACTAAGGATTTGGAGGACTCCAAGTTGCTAGACGTTGTCAGGGCCCTGAAAATATATGTTTCCAGGACGGCTGGAGTCAGAAAATCTGACTCGCTGTTTATCCTATATGCACCCAACAAGCTGGGTGCTCCTGCTTCTAAGCAGACTATTGCTCGTTGGATTTGTAGTACAATTCAGCTTGCACATACTGTGGCAGGCCTGCCACAGCCAAAATCTGTCAATGCCCATTCCACAAGGAAGGTGGGCTCATCTTGGGCGGCTGCCCGAGGGGTCTCGGCTTTACAACTTTGCCGAGCAGCTACTTGGTCAGGGGCAAACACGTTTGCAAAATTCTACAAATTTGATACCCTGGCTGAGGAGGACCTGGAGTTCTCTCATTCGGTGCTGCAGAGTCATCCGCACTCTCCCGCCCGTTTGGGAGCTTTGGTATAATCCCCATGGTCCTTACGGAGTTCCCAGCATCCACTAGGACGTTAGAGAAAATAAGAATTTACTCACCGGTAATTCTGTTTCTCGTAGTCCGTAGTGGATGCTGGGCGCCCATCCCAAGTGCGGTTTATCTGCATTACTTGTACATAGTTATTGTTAACTAAATCGGGTTATTGTTGAGCCATCTGTTGAGAGGCTCTATTGTTTCATACTGTTAACTGTGTTTCATATCACGAGTTGTACGGTGTGATTGGTGTGGCTGGTATGAGTCTTACCCGGGATTCAAAATCCTTCCTTATTGTGTACGCTCGTCCGGGCACAGTACCTAACTGAGGCTTGGAGGAGGGTCATAGTGGGAGGAGCCAGTGCACACCAGGTAGTCTAAGATCTTTCTAGAGTGCCCAGCCTCCTTCGGAGCCCGCTATTCCCCATGGTCCTTACGGAGTTCCCAGCATCCACTACGGACTACGAGAAACAGAATTACCGGTGAGTAAATTCTTATTTTACACACATACTGGTGTTATACTGCGACCAGCAATTGCCTCAGCCTGGATGTGCAGTGCTGGGTTGGCGTGGTCGGATTCCCTGACTGAAAATATTGATACCCTAGATAGGGACAGTATATTTTTGCCTATAGAACATTTGAAAGATGCATTTCTATACATGCGTGATGCACAGCGGAATATTTGCCGACTGGCATCAAGTCTAAGTGCGTTGTCCATTTCTACCAGTAGAGGGTTATGGACACGTCAGTGGTCAGGTGATGCGTATTCCAAACGGCATTTGGAAGTATTGCCTTATTAAGGGGAGGAGTTATTTGGGGTCGCTCTTTCAGACCTGGTGGCCACGGCAACAGCTGGGTAATCCACGTTTGTACCCCAGGTCGCCTCTCAACATGAGAAGACGCCGTATTATCAGGCGCAGTCTTTTCATGGACAAGCGGGCAAAAGGTTCCTCATTTCTGCCCCGTGACAGAGGGAGAGGAAAAAGGCTGCAGAAATCAGCCAGTTCCCAGGAACAGAAACCCTCTCCCGCCTCTGCCAAGCCCTCAGTATACGCTGGGGCTTTACAAGCAGAATCGGGCACGGTGGGGGGCCCGTCTCAATGAATTTCAGCGCGTCAGTGGGCTCACTCGCAAGTAGACCCCTGGATCCTTCAGGTGATATCTCAGGGGTACAAATTAGAATTCGAGACGTCTCCCCCTCGCCGTTTCCTAAAGTCGGCTTTACCGATGTCTCCTTCTGACAGGGAGACAGTTTTGGAAGCCATTCACAAGCTGTATTCCCAGCAGGTGATAATCAAGATACCCCTCCTGCAACAGGGAACGGGGTATTATTCCACACTGTTGTGGTACCGAAGCCGGACGGCTCGGTGAGACCGATTCTAAATCTAAAATCTTTGAACACTTACATACAGAGGTTCAAATTCAAGATTGAGTCACTCAGAGCAGTGATTGCGAACCTGGAAGAAGGGGACTACATGATGTCTCGGGACATCAGGGATGCTTACCTTCATGTCAAAATTTACCCTTCTCACCAAGGGTACCTCAGGTTTATGGTACAGAACTGTCACTATCAGTTCAGACGCTGCCGTATGGATGGTCCACGGCACCCCGGGTCTTTACCAAGGTAATGGCCGAAATAATGATATTCCTTCGAAGGAAGGGAATTTTAGTTATCCCTTACTTGGACAATTCCCTGATAAGGGTAAGATCCAGGGAACAGTTGGAGGTCGGTGTAGCACTATCTCAGGTAGTGTTGCGGCAGCACGATTGGATTCTCAATATTCCAAAATCGCAGCTGGTTCCGACGACTTATCTTCTGTTCCTAGGGATGATCCTGGACACAGTCCAGAAAAAGGTGTTTCTCCCGGAGGAGAAAGCCAGGGAGTTATCCGAGCTAGTCAGGAACCTCCTAAAACCGAGCCAAGTCTCAGTGCATCAATGCACAAGGGTTCTGGGTAAAATGGTGGCTTCCTACGAAGCAATCCCATTCGGCAGATTCCACGCAAGAACTTTCCAGTGGGACCTGCTGGACAAATGGTCCGGGTCGCATCTTCAGATGCATCAGCGGATAACCCTGTCACCAAGGACAAGGGTGTCCCTCCTGTGGTGGTTGCAGAGTGCTCATCTTCTAGAGGGCCGCAGATTCGGCATTCAGAACTGGGTCCTGGTGACCACGGATACCAGCC
Source organism: Pseudophryne corroboree (assembly GCF_028390025.1). Classification (NCBI taxonomy): domain Eukaryota; kingdom Metazoa; phylum Chordata; class Amphibia; order Anura; family Myobatrachidae; genus Pseudophryne; species Pseudophryne corroboree. The sequence continues at coordinate 115,646,616 of NC_086448.1, forward strand.
TGCGAGGCTGGGGAGCAGTCACACAGGGAAGGAATATCCAGTGCTTATGGTCAAGCCTGGAGACATCACTTCACAAAAATATCCTGAAGCTAAGGGACATTTACAATGCTCTAAGCTTAGCAAGACCTCTGCTTCAAGGTCAGCCGGTGTTGATCCAGTCGGACAACATCACGGCAGTCACCCACGTAAACAGACAGGGTGGCACAAGAAGCAGGAGGGCAATGGCAGAAGCTGCAAGGATTCTTCGCTGGGCGGAAAATCATGTGATAGCACTGTCAGCAGTATTCATTCCGGGAGTGGAAAACTGGGAAGCAGACTTCCTCAGCACGACCTCCACCCGGGAGAGTGGGGACTTCACCCAGAAGTCTTCCAATTGTTTATAAACCGTTGGGAAAAACTCGACAGGTATTGCGCCAGGTCAAGGGACCCTCAGGCAATAGCTGTAGACGCTCTGGTAACACCGTGGGTGTACCAGTCAGTGTATGTGTTCCCTCCTCTGCCTCTCATACCCAAGGTACTGAGATTGATAAGATGGAGAGGAGTAAGCACTATATTCGTGGCTCCGGATTGGCCAAGAAGGACTTGGTAACCGGAACTTCAAGAGATGCTCACGGAGGATCCGTGGCCTCTACCTCTAAGAAGGGACCTGCTCCAGCAAGGACCCTGTCTGTTCCAAGACTTACCGCGGCTGCGTTTGACGGCATGGCGGTTGAACGCCGGATCCTGAAGGAAAAACGGCATTCCGGATGAAGTCATCCCTATCCTGATCAAAGCCAGGAAGGATGTAACCGAAAAACATTATCACCGCATTTGGCGAAAATATGTTGCGTGGTGCGAGGCCAGTAGGCCCGACGGAGGAAATTCAACTGGGTCGATTCCTACATTTCCTGCAAACAGGAGTGTCTATGGGCCTGAAATTGGGGTCCATTAAGGTTCAAATTTCGGCCCTGTCAATTTTCTTCCAAAAAGAACTAGCTTCAGTCCCTGAAGTTCAGACGTTTGTAAAAGGGGTACTGCATATACAGCCTCCTTTTGTGCCTCCAGTGGCTCTTTGGGATCTCACTGTAGTTTTGGGTTCCAAAAGTCACATTGGTTTGAACCACTTAAATCTGTGGAGTTAAAATATCTCACATGGAAAGTGGTCATGCTGTTGGCCCTTGCCTGGGCCAGGCGCGTGTCAGTATTGGCGGCTTTATCCTGAAAAAGCCCTTATCTGATTTTCCATTCGGACAGGGCGGAATTGAGGACTCGTCCTCATTTTCTCCCTAAGGTGTTTTCAGCGTTTCACCTGAACCAACCTATTTGTGGTGCCTGCGGCTACTAGGGACTTGGAGGACTCCAAGTTGCTAGACGTTGTCAGGGCCCTGAAAATATATGTTTCCAGGACGGCTGACTCGCTGTTTATCCTGTATGCACCCAACAAGCTGGGTGCTCCTGCTTCTAAGCAGACTATTGCTCGTTGGATTTGTAGTACAATTCAGCTTGCACATTCTGTGGCAGGCCTGCCACAGCCAAAAATCTGTAAATGCCCACTCCACAAGGAAGGTGGGCTCATCTTGGGCGGCTGCCCGAGGGGTCTCGGCTTTACAACTTTGCCGAGCAGCTACTTGGTCAGGAGCAAATACGTTTGTAAAATTCTACAAAATTGATATCCTGGCTGAGGAGGACCTGGAGTTCTCTCATTTGGTGCTGCAGAGTCATCCGCACTCTCCCGCCCGTTTGAGAGCTTTGGTATAATCCCCATGGTCCTTACGGAGTCCCCAGCATCCACTTAGGACGTTAGAGAAAATAAGAATTTACTTACCGATAATTCTATTTCTCATAGTCCGTAGTGGATGCTGGGCGCCCATCTCAAGTGCGGATTGTCTGCAATACTGGTACATAGTTATTGTTACCAAAAAATCGGGTTATTGCTGTAGTGAGCCATCTTTTCTAGAGGCTCCTCTGTTATCATGCTGTTAACTGGGTTCAGATCACAAGTTGTACGGTGTGATTGGTGTGGCTGGTATGAGTCTTACCCGGGATTCAAAATCCTTCCTTATTGTGTACGCTCGTCCGGGCACAGTATCCTAACTGAGGCTTGGAGGAGGGTCATAGGGGGAGGAGCCAGTGCACACCAGATAGTCCTAAAGCTTTCTTTAGATGTGCCCAGTCTCCTGCGGAGCCGCTATTCCCCATGGTCCTTACGGAGTCCCCAGCATCCACTACGGACTATGAGAAATAGAATTATCGGTAAGTAAATTCTTATTTTTAGTCAGTGTTAGTTAAGAAAGAGTGCACTTAGTCAGGGTTTCCTAGTACAATTACCCTGTGATATACATCCACTTCTTACTGTGTACTGTTATATCGATTGTTATATAGCTGTGTAAGCTAGTCCAGTGCAGTATTATTGTTAGTAATAACCTCTGCATTGTACAGACTGTGACTATTTGTGTGTGCATTTGATAGCTGAGTGGTGTCCATTTCGTGTCTTTAACTCAACCTGCTATCCCAATATTCTATAACCTGAGGGGGCTTGGTGCATCAGGTTTTATCTAATATAGAATTTTCGCAAAGATATACTGTATTACGGATTTCTCTAACGTCCTAGTGGATGCTGGGGACTCCGAAAGGACCATGGGGAATAGCGGCTCCGCAGGAGACTGGGCACAAAGTAAAAGCTTTAGGACTAGCTGGTGTGCACTGGCTCCTCCCCCTATGACCCTCCTCCAAGCCTCAGTTAAGATTTTGTGCCCGAACGAGAAGGGTGCAATCTAGGTGGCTCTCCTGAGCTGCTTAGAGTAAAAGTTTAAATAGGTTTTTTATTTTCAGTGAGACCTGCTGGCAACAGGCTCACTGCATCGAGGGACTAAGGGGAGAAGAAGCGAACTCACCTGCGTGCAGAGTGGATTGGGCTTCTTAGGCTACTGGACATTAGCTCCAGAGGGACGATCACAGGCCCAGCCATGGATGGGTCCCGGAGCCGCGCCGCCGGCCCCCTTACAGATGCTGAAGCAAGAAGAGGTCCATAAATCGGCGGCAGAAGACTTTCCTGTCTTCATAAGGTAGCGCACAGCACTGCAGCTGTGCGTCATTGCTCTCGGCACACTTCACACTTCGGTCACTGAGGGTGCAGGGCGCTGGGGGGGGGGGGGGGGGGTGACCACGGATGCCAGCCTGAGAGGCTGGGGAGCAGTCACACAGGAAAAAAAAAATTTCCAGGGCTTGTGGTCAAGCATGGAAACGTCACTTCACATAAATATCCTGGAACTAAGGGCCATTTACAATGCCCTAAGTCAGGCAAGGCCTCTGCTTCAGGGTCAGCCAGTATTGATCCAGTCGGACAACATCACGGCAGTCGCCCACGTAAACAGACAGGGCGGCACAAGAAGCAGGAGGGCAATGACGGAAGTGGCAAGGATTCTTCGCTGGGCAGAAAATCATGTGATAGCACTGTCAGCAGTGTTCATTCCGGGAGTGGACAACTGGGAAGCAGACTTCCTCAGCATACACGATCTTCACCCGGGGGAGTGGGGACTTCACCCAGAAGTCTTCCACATGATTTTAAACCGTTGGGAAAAACCAAAGGTGGACATGATGGCGTCTCGCCTCAACAAAAAACTGGACAGATATTGCTCCAGGTCAAGGGACCCTCAGGCAATAGCTGTGGACGCTCTGGTAACACCGTGGGTGTACCGGTCAGTGTATGTGTTCCCTCCTCTTCCTCTCATACCAAAAGTACTGAGAATCATAAGAAGGAGAGGAGTAAAGACTATACTCGTGGCTCCGGATTGGCCAAGAAGGACTTGGTACCCGGAAATTCAAGAGATGCTCACGGAAGACCCGTGGCCTCTACCTCTAAGACAGGACCTGCTCCAGCAGGGACCATGTCTGTTCCAAGACTTACCGCGGCTGCGTTTGACGGCATGGCGGTTGAACGCCGGATCCTGAAGGAAAAAGGCATTCCGGATGAAGTCATCCCTACCCTGATCAAAGCCAGGAAGGATGTAACCGTACAACATTATCACCGTATTTGGCGTAAATATGTTGCGTGGTGCGAGGCCAGGAAGGCCCCTACGGAGGAATTTCAACTGGGTCGATTCCTGCATTTCCTGCAAACAGGACTGTCTATGGGCCTCAAATTAGGGTCCATTAAGGTTCAAATTTCGGCCCTGTCGATATTCTTCCAAAAAGAACTAGCTTCTGTTCCTGAAGTTCAGACATTTGTCAAGGGAGTACTGCATATACAGCCTCCTTTTGTGCCTCCAGTGGCACCTTGGGATCTCAATGTAGTGTTGGGATTCCTAAAATCACATTGGTTTGAACCACTCACCACTGTGGACTTGAAATATCTCACATGGAAAGTGGTAATGCTGTTAGCCCTGGCTTCAGCCAGGCGTGTATCAGACTTGGCGGCTTTATCCTATAAAAGCCCTTACCTAATTTTTCATACGGACAGGGCAGAATTGAGGACTCGTCCTCAATTTCTCCCTAAGGTGGTTTCAGCATTTCACTTAAACCAACCTATTGTGGTGCCTGCGGCTACTAGGGACTTGGAGGATTCCAAGTTGCTGGACGTAGTCAGGGCCCTGAAAATATATGTTTCCAGGACGGCTGGAGTCAGAAAATCTGACTCGCTGTTTATCCTGTATGCACCCAACAAGCTGGGTGCTCCTGCTTCTAAGCAGACGATTGCTCGTTGGATTTGTAGTACAATTCAGCTTGCACATTCTGTGGCAGGCCTGCCACAGCCAAAATCTGTAAAAGCCCATTCCACACGGAAAGTGGGCTCATCTTGGGCGGCTGCCCGAGGGGTCTCGGCTTTACAACTTTGCCGAGCAGCTACTTGGTCAGGGGCAAACACGTTTGCTAAATTCTACAAATTTGATACTCTGGCTAAGGAGGACCTGGAGTTCTCTCATTCGGTGCTGCAGAGTCATCCGCACTCTCCCGCCCGTTTGGGAGCTTTGGTATAATCCCCATGGTCCTTTCGGAGTCCCCAGCATCCACTAGGACGTTAGAGAAAATAAGAATTTACTTACCGATAATTCTATTTCTCATAGTCCGTAGTGGATGCTGGGCGCCCATCCCAAGTGCGGATTGTCTGCATTACTTGTACATAGTTATTGTTACAAAAATCGGGTTATTGTTGTTGTGAGCCATCTTTTCAGAGGCTCCTTCTGTTATCATGCTGTTAACTGGGTTCAGATCACAAGTTGTACGGTGTGATTGGTGTGGCTGGTATGAGTCTTACCCGGGATTCAAAATCCTTCCTTATTGTGTACGCTCGTCCGGGCACAGTATCCTAACTGAGGCTTGGAGGAGGGTCATAGGGGGAGGAGCCAGTGCACACCAGCTAGTCCTAAAGCTTTTACTTTGTGCCCAGTCTCCTGCGGAGCCGCTATTCCCCATGGTCCTTTCGGAGTCCCCAGCATCCACTACGGACTATGAGAAATAGAATTATCGGTAAGTAAATTCTTATTTTTTCTCTGTGATTTAGTCACCATATCTCTCCTTTATTTCTGCTGGTGCTGACTACACTGCGCAGGGGTTTGGGCTAGAGGTATTTTGCTGCTGACAAATTGTACTGTGTTACCTGATACTGCAAGTTATATCATGTCTGCTTCTGAGGGTAACGGTTCTGGGGCTGAACACACTGCCGGTGTTGCTGAAGCCGCAGATACCTATGAGTAGAATATAGCAGCTTTGGGCTCTGGTTCTGGGGGCTCCTTGCCCCCCAGTGGAACGGTGGCAAATAATGACTCACCGTGGGCCGCTTTTTCCACGCTTCTGCATACGCTAGTTCATAAACTAACACCCCCTATGGGACCTCCAATGCCGGTGCAACCGTTTGTGGTCCCTGCAGCTAACCCGCCGTGGGCGGACAATTTATCTGCTCAAATAAAGTAGTTGAACCAGTCCCTGACTACTAAAAAGTCTGACCATCGCTCGCCTACGTCCAAGGGGTCCTCTAAGCGAGCGCTTGTCTCCTCACAATCCACTGCTGTCACTGACACCTCGTCGGATGAAGACGGCACTTACACTGACCCCACAGGTTCTGACTTGGATACGGCTGATGGGGAGGGTGGTTCACATGTGGATGTTCCTGATCTTTTGGAGGCTATTAAGTTAATTTTACAGATTACGGATGATCCCGAGCCATCCGTTCCTCCTAAGAAACCAGATAGGTTCAAGCGTCAGAAGGGGATTAAACAAGTTTTACCTCACTCTGACCACCTAATTGATATACGTCAGGAACCCTGGGAAAACCTGGGTACGAAGTTTGTGCCTCAAAAGAAGATGCTGGCTCGCTATCCCCTCGCGCCGGAGCTGACTAAGAATTGGGAAACGCCTCCTCCAGTGGACTCGCATGTGGCTAGGATGGTGGTTTCCTCAGCTCTACCGGTCACCACCGTCACGTCTCTAAAAGAGCCTACGGATAAACGTGTGGAGGGTTGTCTGAAAGCGATTTACACCCTCACGGGTGCTGCACAAAGGCCCACTATTGCAGCTACTTGGGCTGCAGAGGCCATTGAAGCATGGGCCTTGGAGTTAGATGCTGAAATCTCCTCTGACCATGCTAGACAATGCTTGTCTTATATTGTCACAGCTTCTCGTTATATTAAAGAGGCGGCTTCTGATGCCGGTTTCCTGGCTGCCAAGGCCTCTACTACGTCAGTCCTGGCTCGCCGGATATTGTGGCTGAGATCCTGGTCTGTGGATCTGGACTCTAGAAAAACCCTGGAGGTACTCCCTTTTAAGGGAGATAATAAGATTTTAAACCTACCGGTAAATCTTTTTTCTTGTAGTCCGTAGAGGATGCTGGGGACTCCGTAAGGACCATGGGGATAGACGGGCTCCGCAGGAGACATGGGCACTTTTAGAAAGACTTTAGGTCTGGATGTGCACTGGCTCCTCCCTCTAGACCTCAGTTAGAGAAACTGTGCCCAGAGGAGATGGACAGTACGAGGAAAGGATTTTTGTTAATCCAAGGGCAAGATTCATACCAGCCACACCAATCACACCGTATAACTTGTGTATCTATTAAACAGTTAACAGTATGAAAAAACAACGTAGCATCAGTCCAACCTGATGAAACTATAACATAACCCTTATGTAAGCAAAACTATATACAAGTCTCGCAGAAGTAGTCTGCACTTGGGACGGGCGCCCAGCATCCTCTACGGACTACGAGAAAAAGATTTACCGGTATGTTTAAAATCTTATTTTCTCTAACGTACTAGAGGATGCTGGGGACTCCGTACGGACCATGGGGATTATATCAAAGCTCTCAAACGGGCGGGAGAGTGCGGATGACTCTGCAGCACCGAATGAACAAACCTTAGGTCCTCCTCAGCCAGGGTATCAAACTTATAGAACTTTGCAAAGGTGTTTGAACCCGACCAAGTAGCAGCTCGGCACAGTTGTAGTGCCGAGACCCCTCGGGCAGCTGCCCAAGACGAGCCCACCTTCCTAGTGGAATGGGCCTTGACCGATTTTGGTAACTGCAATCCAGCCGTAGAATGCGCCTGCTGAATCGTGTTACAGATCCAGCGAGCAATAGTCTGCTTCGAAGCAGGGGCGCCAACCTTGTTGGCTGCATATAGGACAAACAGTGCTTCTGTTTTCCTGCCTCTAGCCGTTCTGGCCACATAAATTTTCAAAGCCCTGACTACATCAAGTGACTCGGAATCCTCCAAAATCTCGTGTAGCCACAGGCACCACAATAGGTTGGTTCATATGAAAAGATGACACCACCTTAGGCAAGAATTGAGGACGGGTCCGCAATTCCGCCCTATCCATATGGAAAACCAGATAGGGGCTTTTATGAGACAAAGCCGCCAATTCAGACACTCGCCTAGCCAAAGCCAAGGCTAATAACATGACCACTTTCCAAGTGAGATATTTTAACTGCACCGTTTGAAGTGGTTCAAACCAGTGCGACTTAAGGAAACTCAACACCACGTTAAGGTCCCAAGGTGCCACCAGAGGTATAAAAGAAGGCTGAATATGCAGCACTCCCTTCACAAAAGTCTGTACTTCTGGGAGAGAAGCCAATTCTTTTTGAAAGAAAATGGATAAGGCCGAAATCTGAACCTTACTGGAGCCTAATTTTAGGCCCAAATTCACTCCAGTTTGTAGGAAGTGAAGGAAACGGCGCAGATGGAATTCTTCCGTAGGAGCATTCCTGGCCTCACACCAAGAAACATATTTTTGCCATATCCGGTGATAATGTTTCGCTGTCACGTCTTTCCTAGCCTTTATCAGAGTAGGAATTACCTCATCCGGAATTCCCTTTTCTGCTAGGATCCGGCGTTCACCTGCCATGCCATCAAACGCAGCCGCGGTAAGTCTTGGAACAGACATACCCCTGTTGTAACAGGTCCTGTCTTAGAGGAAGAGGCCACAGATCTTCTGTGAGCAGTTCCAGCAGATCCGGATACCAGGTCCTTTGTGTCCAATCTAGAACAATAAGAATTGTTCTCACTCCTCTTTTTCTTATCATTCTCAACACCTTGGGTATGAGAGGAAGAGGAGGAAACACATAGACTGACTGGAACACCCACGGTGTCACTAGGGCGTCTACTGCTACCGCCTGAGGGTCTTTTGATTTGGCGCAATACCTCTGTAGCTTTTTGTTGAGGCGGGACGCCATCATGTCTATCTGGGGCAGTCCCCACTGACTTGCAATCTGTGCGAAGACTTCCCGATGAAGTCCCCACTCCCCTGGATGCAGGTCGTGTCTGCTTAGGAAGTCTGCTTCCCAGTTGTCCACTCCCGGAATGAACACTGCTGACAGTGCGCTTACATGATTTTCCGCCCAGCGAAGAATCCTGGTGGCTTCCGCCATTGCCACTCTGCTCCTTGTGCCGCCTTGGCGGTTTACATGAGCCACTGCGGTGATGTTGTCTGACTGGATCAGAACTGGTTGGTCGCGAAGTAAGTTCTCCGCTTGACGTAGGGCGTTGTATATGGCCCTCAGTTCCAGGATGTTGATGTGAAGACAAGCCTCTTGACTTGTCCAAAGTCCTTGGAAGTTTCTTCCCTGTGTGACTGCTCCCCACCCTCTGAGGCTCGCGTCCGTGGTCACCAGGATCCAATCCTGAATGCCGAACCTGCAGCCTTCCAAAAGGTGAGCACTCTGCAGCCACCACAGTAGAGAGACCCTGGCCCTGGGGGACGGGGTGATCAGCTGATGAATTTGTAGATGTGACCTGGACCACTTGTCCAATAGGTCCCATTGGAAAGTCCTTGCATGGAACCTGCCGAAGGGAATGGCTACGTAAGTTGCGACCCATTTTTCCCAGGGCTTGAGTGCAATGATGCACAGACACTTGTTTTGGCTTCAATAGGTTCTTGACTAGAGTCATGAGTTCTTGAGCTTTTTCTGTCGGAAGAAAAACCCTTTTCTGGTCTGTGTCCAGAATCATGCCCAAGAAGGTCAGATGAGTCGTAGGAACCAGCTGTGACTTCGGGATATTGAGAATCCAGCCGCGTTGCTGTAACACCTTCGCTGTTCAGTAACTTCTCTCGTGATCTCGCTTTTATGAGGAGATCGTCCAAGTATGGGATAATTGTGACACCCTGCTTGCGCAGGAGCATCATCATTTCCGCCATTACCTTGGTGAAAATCCTCGGGGCCGTGGAAAGCCCAAACGGCAACGTCTGAAATTGGTAATGACAATCCTGTACCGCAAATCTCAGGTACGCCTGGTGAGGTGGATAAATGGGGACCTGAAGGTATCAGTGATCGCGCCGAGCAGAAAAAATTGTGGGTCCTGGGGACCCCTCACTTTAAAAAATTGGGGTCCTACTTCACAGTTTCTGGGTCCCATAGCAATGTATGCTTTTGAGCTCCCCTTATGCCTCCCCACATAGCATTAGACCACCCAACATGGTAGATAGCAGTTATGGCAGTATTGGGAGGCAAGTAGGGGGTTAGGTGCAGGTAGTGCTGTAGGCAGTGTTAGGGGTAGGGTGGCATCAGTACCGAGGATTCGGTGCTTCCTGCTCCCCGTCAACTTTTAAGATCAGCTTCTCCGTGTCCTTCTTGAAGCCCTACCGCTATAACACGAGGTGTGTACGTATGCTGGGCACTGTCTGAGTATGGGGTTGGTGCGTATGCTGGGCACTGCTTTGGTTTGGGGATTGTTTGTGTGTATGCTGAGCACTGTGTGGGTGTGGCAATTGTGTCTATGCTGAGCACTGTGTGTGGATATGGGATTTTATGTATGCTGGTCACTGTGTATGGGGGGATGTATCCTGGGCACTGTGGGTATTGAGTACCCATATGCTAGGCGCTGTGTGTGTGTGTGTGTGTGTGTGTGTGTGTGTGTGTGTGTGTGTGTGTGTGGGGGGGGGGGGGGGTTGGGGTGTATTATGAGCACTGTGTGGGCATGGGTTGTGCGTATGATGGCCACTGTGCAGGTGTGTGTGGGTAATAGAGGGTGCTATGAGCATTGTAAGTGTGTATTAATGAGTACTGTGTGGGTATAGAGTGATATGAGAGCTGTGGGGGGTGTATAATAGACACTGTGCGGTATTGGGGTGTGCATATGATGGTCACTATGGGGGTGTGAATACTGAGCAGTATGGGGGTGTTTATATTATAATGGGCACTGTGTGGGTATGTGGGGTAGAATGGGTGCAGTAGAGGTGGAAGGTGGTAGGATAGGTGCCGTACTGGTAGCAGGGTGGGTGCAGTAGTGGTAGGAGGTAGGATAGGTGACGTGGTAGCAGGGGGTAGGATAGGTGCAGTAGTGGTGGTATCAGGATGGGTGCAGTAGTGGTAGGGGTTAGGATAGGTGCAGTAGTGGTAGCAGGATGGGTGCAGTAGTGGTAGGGGTTAGGATGGGTGCAGTAGTGGTAGCAGGATGGGTGCAGTAGTGGTAGGGGGTAGGATAGGTGCAGTAGTGGTAGCAGGGGGTAGGATAGGTGCAGTAGTGGTAGCAGGGGGTAAGATAGGTGCAGTAGTGGTGGTAGCAGGATGGGTGCAGTAGTGGTAGGGGGTAGATTAGGTGCAGTAGTGGTAGGGGCTAGGTTAGGTGCAGTAGTGGTGGTAGCAGGATGGGTGCAGTAGTGGTAGGGGGTAGGATAGGTGCAGTAGTGGTAGCAGGGGGTAGGATAGGTGCAGTAGTGGTAGCAGGGGGCAGGATAGGTGCAGTAGTGGTGGTAACAGCGGGCAGGATGGGTGCAGTAGTGGTAGCAGGGGGTAAGATAGGTGCAGTAGTGGTAGCAGGGGGTAGGATAGGTGCAGTAGTGGTAGCAGGGGGTAAGATAGGTGCAGTAGTGGTGGTAACAGGGGGCAGGATGGGTGCAGTAGTGGTAGGGGGCAGGATAGGTGCAGTAGTGGTAGCAGGGGGTAAGATAGGTGCAGTAGTGGTGGTAACAGGGGGCAGGATGGGTGCAGTAGTGGTAGGGGGCAGGATAGGTGCAGTAGTGGTGGTAGCAGGATGGGTGCAGTAGTGGTAGGGGGTAGGATAGGTGCAGTAGTGGTAGCAGGGGGTAAGATAGGTGCAGTAGTGGTGGTAACGGGGCAGGATGGGTGCAGTAGTGGTAGCAGGGGGAAGGATAGGTGCAGTAGTGGTAGCAGGGGGTAAGATAGGTGCAGTAGTGGTAGCAGGGGGCAGGATGGGTGCAGTAGTGGTAGGATAGGTGCAGTAGTGGTAGCAGGGGGTAAGATAGGTGCAGCAGTGGTAGTGGGCAGGATGGGTGCAGTAGTGGTAGCATGGGTAGGATAGGTGCAGTAGTGGTAGCAGGGGGTAGGATAGGTGCAGTAGTGGTAGCAGGGGGTTAAGATAGGTGCAGTAGTGGTGGTAGCAGGGGGCAGGATGGGTGCAGTAGTGGTAGCAGGGGGAAGGACAGGTGCAGTAGTGGTAGCAGGGGGTAAGATAGGTGCAGTAGTGGTAGCAGGGGGCAGGATGGGTGCAGTAGTGGTAGGATAGGTGCAGTAGTGGTAGCAGGGGGTAAGATAGGTGCAGGATAGGTGCAGTAGTGGTAGCAGGGGGTAAGATAGGTGCAGTAGTGGTGGTAACAGGGGGCAGGATGGGTGCAGTAGTGGTAGCAGGGGGAAGGATAGGTGCAGTAGTGCTAGGATAGGTGCAGTAGTGGTAGCAGGGGGTAAGATAGGTGCAGGATAGGTGCAGTAGTGGTAGCAGGGGGCAGGATGGGTGCAGTAGTGGTAGGATAGGTGCAGTAGTGATAGCAGGGGGTAAGATAGGTGCAGGATAGGTGCAGTAGTGGTAGCAGGGGGCAGGATGGGTGCAGTAGTGCTAGGATAGGTGCAGTAGTGGTAGCAGGGGGTAAGATAGGTGCAGGATAGGTGCAGTAGTGGTAGCAGGGGGCAGGATGGGTGCAGTAGTGGTAGCAGGGGGTAAGATAGGTGCAGGATAGGTGCAGTAGTGGTAGCAGGGGGCAGGATGGGTGCAGTAGTGGTAGCAGGGGGTAAGATAGGTGCAGTAGTGGTAGCAGGGGGTAAGATAGGTGCAGGATAGGTGCAGTAGTGGTAGCAGGGGGCAGGATGGGTGCAGTAGTGCTAGGATAGGTGCAGTAGTGGTAGCAGGGGGTAAGATAGGTGCAGGATAGGTGCAGTAGTGGTAGCAGGGGGCAGGATGTGTGCATTAGTAGTTGGGAGTGGAATGGACGCTGGGGGAATAAGATGCAGAGTAACAGGAAGTGCACCTAGTTTCCCGCCTGCACCCTCACAGGTATAATGTGCAGGTATTGGCCATTAAATACATATAAGAAAGGCCCGCCCACACGTTCGTGAAACGAAAGATTTAACACCATTCCCCCAGGTCGCATTATTTATCACTGGTGACAGCCACCCGCATGTATGTGAAACTGTAGATTGATCACTCGCTAGTAACCACCCGCATGTCTGTGAACCATCAGATTGTCTCGTTGATCCCAGACCCCGCGCTCTCTTCTTGAGCCCGCTCGCAGCGCTCTGACCTCTTGATACTTTGCGGTCGTGGTGTCCTCGACCGCACTGAGATGTTCCGCTGGCCCCAGCTCATGTTCTCTGCAGCAGACCCACCGGGCTGCCCGTGGTGAAGACGCTCTTCTCCTTCTCCTCGGCTCCCTCCTGCATCTAACATACCCGTCATCGTGATGTCCCCGCCCGGTTTCCAGCTGCACATTCAATGGGTTGGAGGCAGGGTAGGGAGGAGGGACAGACGTCTGAGGTGGCGCTTGCATTGGGAGACGCTGCCGGCGGCTATTGGCTGGTGAGGCAGGGCTTGGGGATTTCTATTGGCTGTATGCGACGGTCAGCGAAAAACAGCGCGTCCTGCGGGACCCGCTCACTTTTAAAATCCGAGTCCCTCTCTGCCCGTAGCGCGTAAAAACGCGCCATAGCGCGTATTTTGCGATCACTGGGTATGCTTCCTTTATGTCCAGAGATACCATAAAATCCCCCCCTTCCAGGCTGGCGATGACTGCTCTGAGCGATTCCATCTTGAACTTGAACCGTTATAAGTATAGGTTCAGGGATTTTAAATTCAATATGGGTCTGACCGAACCGTCCGGTTTCGGAACTACAAACAGGGTTGAGTAGTATCCCTTCCCTCTCTGAAGCAGGGGAACTTCGACCACCACTTGTTGAAGACATAATTTGTGAATAGCATTTAACACTATCTCCCTTTCTAGGGGAGAAGTCTGTAGAGCCGATTTGAAAAACCGGCGAGGAGGCACCTCTTCGAATTCCAGCTTGTATCCCTGAGAAACAATTTCTATTGCCCAGGGATCCACCTGTGAGTGAACCCAGATGTGGCTGAAAAGTCGAAGACGTGCCCCCACTGGAGCGGACTCCCTCAGCGGAGCCCCAGCGTCATGCGGTGGATTTTGCAGAGGCCGGGGAGGACTACTGTTCCTGGGAACTAGCTGTGCTTTGCAGCTTTTTACCTCTGCCCTTACCTCTGGCAAGAAAGGACGATCCACGTACTCTTTTGCTTTTATTTGAACGAAAGGACTGCATTTGATAATGTGGCGCTTTCTTAGGTTGTGAGGGAACATAAGGCAAAAAATTCGATTTACCTGCCGTAGCTGTAGCTGTGGAGACCAGGTCCGAGAGCCCTTCCCCAAACAATTCCTCACCCTTGTAAGGTAAGACCTCCATATGTCTTTTTGAGTTGGCATCACCTGTCCACTGCCGGGTCCAGAGGACTCGTCTAGCAGAAATTGACATAGCGTTTATTCTGGAACCCAGTAAACTAATGTCTCTTTGAGCATCTCTCATATATAAGACAGCATCCTTTTTTAGATGGCCTAAAATGGTATCCTTATCTAGGGTCTCAATCTCCGCTGATAAGGAATCTGTCCATGCTGCTACAGTGCTACAAACCCAGGCCGACGCAATTGCCGGTCTGAGTAATGTACCAGAATGTGTGTAAATGGATTTCAAGGTAACCTCCTGCTTGCGGTCAGCAGGATCCTTGAGGGTAGCCGTATCTTGGGATGGCAGCGCTATCTTTTTTGACAAGCGTGTCAACGCTTTGTCCACCTTAGGGGAGGATTTCCACTGTATCCTGTCCTTTGGCGGGAAAGGATACGCCATAAAAATCCTTTTGGGAATCTGCAGTTTTTTGTGTGGAGGTTCCCACGCTTTTTCACATAATTCGTTTAACTCATGTGAGGAGGGAACAGTTACCTCAGGCTTCTTTCCCTTATACATGTGTACCCTCGTGTCAGGGGGTTCCTCTGTGATATGCAACACTTCTTTTATTGCAATAATCATATATCGAATACATTTAGCCACTTTTGGCTGTAACTTTGCATCATCGTAGTCGACACTGGAGTCCGAATCCGTGTCTGTATCTGTGTCTCCTATCTGGGATAGTGGGCTCTTTTGAGACCCTGAAGGTCCCGGTGACATAGGGACAGACATGGGTTCACTCCCTGGCTGTTCCTTAGCTTCAGCTTTGTCTAATCTTTTGTGCAATAAGTTCACACTAGCACTTAAAACATTCCACATATTCATCCAGTCAGGTGTCAGCACCGCCGACGGAGACCTCACATTCATACGCTCCCCCTCCTCCCTAGGTGTGCCTTCTACCTCAGACATGTCGACACACGCGTACCGACACACCACACACACAGGGAACCTCTTATCTGAAGATAGTTTCCCCACCAGGCTCTTTGGAGAGACAGAGAGAGAGTATGCCAGCACACACCCCAGCACTATATGACCCTGGAAAAAAAAACACTAAATGTTTATCCAGTAGCGCTGTTTATACTTTATATCCGCCAAATTTGTGCCGCCCCCCCCCCCCCCCCTTTTAAAACCCCTCTATCACCGTGTATTAGCAGGGGAGAGTCCGGGGAGCTTCCTCTCAGCGCTGTGCTGTGGAGAAAAATGGCGCTGGTGAGTGCTGAGGGAGAAGCCCCGCTCAAAATTCCTGAAAACTGGCGGGGGCTCTGTTATATACATGTACAGTGCCCATCTGTACATGTATATACTTTTCTCTGACGTCCTAGTGGATGCTGGGAACTCCGTAAGGACCATGGGGAATAGCGGCTCCGCAGGAGACTGGGCACAACTAAAGAAAGCTTTAGGACTACCTGGTGTGCACTGGCTCCTCCCACTATGACCCTCCTCCAGACCTCAGTTAGAATTTTGTGCCCGGCTGAGCTGGATGCACACTAGGGGCTCTCCTGAGCTCCTAGAAAAAGAAAGTATATTTTAGGTTTTTTATTTTCAGTGAGATCTGCTGGCAACAGACTCACTGCTACGAGGGACTTAGGGGAGAGAAGTGAACCTACCTGCTTGCAGCTAGCTTGGGCTTCTTAGGCTACTGGACACCATTAGCTCCATAGGGATCGAACACTGGGCCCGTCCATGATCGTCCGGTCCCGGAGCCGCGCCGCCGTCTCCCTTGCAGAGCCAGAAGCAAGATCTTCCTCAAAATCGGCGGCTGAAGACTCCTGTCTTCATTAAGGTAGCACACAGCACTGCAGCTGTGCGCCATTGCTCCCTGTGCACACCACACACTCCGGTCACTATGGGTGCAGGGCGCTGGGGGGGCACCCTGGGCAGCAATTTGAGTACCTTACAGGTGGCAAACACACATAATATAGCTTACTAGGCTATATATGTGTAAAATACCCCTGCCACATTAATTTAATAAAAGCGGGAGAAGTCCGCCGAAAAAGGGGCGGGGCTATCTCCCTCAGCACACTGGCGCCATTTCCTCTCACAGCTCCGCTGGAAGGATCGCTCCCAGGCTCTCCCCTGCAGTTTCAGACTACATAAGGGTAAAAAAGAGAGGGGGGGCACTAAATTTAGGCGCAATTCTGTGTAATAAGCAGCTATAAGGGAAATCACTGTGAGTAGTGTAAATCCCGGCATTATATAGCGCTCTGGTGTGTGCTGGCATACTCTCTCTCTCTGTCTCCCCAAAGGACTTTGTGGGGTCCTGTCCTCAGTCAGAGCATTCCCTGTGTGTGTGCGGTGTGTCGGTACGGCTGTGTCGACATGTTTGATGAGGAGGCTTATGTGGAGGCGGAGCAGGGGCCGATAAATGTGATGTCACCCCCTGCGGGGTCGACACCTGAGTGGATGGATATGTGAAAGGAAGTACGTGACAGTGTCAACTCCTTACACAAAAGGTTTGACGACATGACAGATGTGGGACAGCCGGCTTCTCAGCCCGTGCCTGCCCGGGGGCCCTAAAACGCCCGCTACCGCAGATGGCAGATACAGACGTCGACACGGATACTGACGCGTGGGCTTCCCCCGATAAAAAACTGGTGATTTCTAAAAGATTACTAATGGCGTACCCTTTCCCGCCAGAGGATAGGTCACGTTGGGAGACATCCCCTAGGGTGGATAAAGCGCTCACACGCTTGTCAAAAAAGGTGGCACTACCGTCTCCGGATACGGCCGCCCTAAAGGAGCCTGCAGATAGAAAGCAGGAGGCTATCCTGAAGTCTATGTATACACACTCAGGTTTTATACTGCGACCGGCTATTGCTTCAGCATGGATGTGCAGTGCTGCAGCCGCGTGGTCAGATTCCCTGTCTGATAACATTGATACCCTGGACAGGGACACTATATTGCTAAACATAGAGCATATTAAGGATGCACTCTTATATATGAGAGATGCCCAGAGGGATATTTGCCGGCTGGCATCTAGAGTAAATGCAATGTCCATATCTGCCAGGAGGGTATTGTGGACCCGGCAATGGACAGGTGATGCAGATTCTAAAAGGCACATGGAGGTTTTGCCTTACAAAGGTGAGGAATTGTTTGGGGAGGGTCTCTCGGACCTTGTCTCCACAGCAACTGCTGGAAAGTCGACATTTTTACCCCATGTTCCCTCACAGCCAAAGAAAGCACCGTATTATCAGGTACAGTCCTTTCGGCCACAGAAAGGCAAGCGGGTTAAAGGCGCGTCCTTTCTGCCCAGAGGCAGGGGGAAAAAGCTGCACCATACAGCCAGTTCCCAGGAGCAAAAGCCCTCTCCCGCTTCCTCTAAGTCCACTGCATGACGCTGGGGCTCCACAGGCGGAGCCAGGTGCGGTGGGGGCCCGTCTCCGGAACTTCAGCGACCAGTGGGCTTGCTCACAGGTAGATCCCTGGATTCTACAAGTGGTATCTCAGGGTTACAAGCTGGAATTCGAGACGTCTCCCCCTCGCCGTTTCCTCAAATCAGCTTTGCCAACAACTCCCCTAGACAGGGAGGCAGTGCTGGAGGCAATTCACAAGCTGTACTCTCAGCAGGTGATAATCAAGGTACCCCTCCTGCAACAGAGAAGGGGTTATTATTCCACGTTGTTTGTGGTACCGAAACCGGACGGTTCGGTGAGACCCATTTTAAATCTAAAATCACTGAACACTTACATAAGAAGGTTCAAGTTCAAAATGGAATCGCTCAGAGCGGTTATTGCGAGCCTGGACGAGGGGGATTACATGGTATCACTGGACATCAAGGATGCTTACCTGCATGTCCCCATTTACCCTCCTCACCAGGAGTACCTTAGATTTGTGGTACAGGACTGTCATTACCAATTCCAGACGTTGCCGTTTGGTCTGTCCACGGCACCGAGGGTATTTACCAAGGTAATGGCAGAAATGATGATACTCCTTCGAAAAAAGGGAGTCATAATTATCCCGTACTTGGACGATCTCCTTATAAAGGCGAGGTCCAGGTAACAGTTGTTGATTGGAGTAGCACTAGCTCAGACAGTGCTACAACAGCACGGCTGGATCCTGAATATCCCGAAGTCGCAGCTGGTTCCTACAACGCGTCTACTGTTCCTGGGGATGGTTCTGGACACAGAACAGAAAAAAGTGTTTCTTCCGGAGGAGAAGGCCAGGGAGTTGTCATCTCTTGTAAGAGACCTCCTAAAACCAAAACAGGTGTCGGTGCATCACTGCACGCGAGTCCTGGGAAAGATGGTAGCTTCTTACGAAGCAATTCCATTCGCCAGGTTCCATGCAAGAATCATTCAGTGGGATCTGCTGGACAAGTGGTCCGGATCGCATCTTCAGATGCATCGGCTGATAACCTTGTCCCCAAGGGCCAGGGTGTCTCTACTGTGGTGGCTGCAGAGTGCTCATCTTCTAGAGGGCCGCAGATTCGGCATACAGGACTGGGTCCTAGTGACCACGGATGCCAGCCTTCGAGGCTGGGGGGCAGTCACTCAGGGAAGAAATTTCCAAGGACTATGGTCAAGTCAGGAGACTGCCCTACACATAAATATTCTGGAACTAAGGGCCATTTACAATGCCCTAAGTCAGGCAAGGCCCCTGCTTCAACACCAGCCGGTACTGATTCAGTCAGACAACATCACGGCGGTCGCCCATGTAAACCGCCAGGGCGGCACAAGAAGCAGGATGGCGATGGCAGAAGCCACAAGGATTCTCCGTTGGGCGGAGAATCACGTGTTAGCACTGTCAGCAGTGTTCATTCCGGGAGTGGACAACTGGGAAGCAGACTTCCTCAGCAGGCACGACCTCCACCCGGGAGAGTGGGGACTTCATCCAGAAGTCTTCCAAATGATTGTACACCAGTGGGAAAGGCCACAGGTGGACATGATGGCGTCCCGCCTCAACAAAAAGCTAAAAAGATATCGCGCCAGGTCAAGGGACCCTCAGGCGATAGCTGTGGACGCTCTGGTAACACCGTGGGTGTACCAGTCGGTGTATGTGTTCCCTCCTCTGCCTCTCATACCCAAGGTACTGAGAATAATAAGAAAGAGAGGAGTACGAACTATACTCGTGGTTCCGGATTGGCCAAGAAGATCTTGGTACCCAGAACTTCAAGAAATGATCTCAGAGGACCCATGGCCTCTGCCGCTCAGACAGGACCTGCTGCAGCAGGGACCCTGTATGTTCCAAGACTTACCGCGGCTGCGTTTGACGGCATGGCGGTTGAACACCGGATCCTAAAGGAAAAAGGCATTCCGGAGGAAGTCATTCCTACGCTGATTAAGGCGAGGAAAGATGTGACCGTAACACATTATCACCGTATTTGGCGAAAATATGTTGCTTGGTGTGAGGCCAGAAAGGCCCCAACGGAGGAATTCCAGCTAGGTCGATTTCTGCACTTCCTACAGTCAGGGGTGACTATGGGCCTAAAACTGGGTTCCATTAAGGTCCAGATTTCGGCTCTGTCGATTTTCTTCCAAAAAGAACTGGCTTCACTGCCTGAAGTTCAGACATTTGTCAAGGGAGTGCTGCATATTCAGCCTCCTTTTGTGCCTCCAGTGGCACCGTGGGACCTCAATGTGGTGTTGGGTTTCCTAAAGTCACATTGGTTTGAGCCACTCAAAACCGTGGATTTAAAATATCTCACGTGGAAAGTGGTCATGCTTTTGGCCTTGGCTTCGGCAAGGCGTGTGTCAGAATTGGCGGCTTTGTCATGTAAAAGCCCCTATTTGATTTTCCATATGGATAGGGCAGAATTGAGGACTCGTCCCCAGTTTCTTCCTAAGGTGGTATCAGCTTTTCACTTGAACCAACCTATCGGGGTGCCTGCGGCTACTAGGGACTTGGAGGACTCCAAGTTACTGGACGTAGTCAGGGCCTTGAAAATTTGTTTCCAGGTCGGCTGGAGTCAGGAAGACTGACTCGCTATTTATCCTGTATGCACCAAACAAGATGGGTGCTCCTGCTTCAAAGCAGACTATTGCTTGCTGGATTTGTAGCACAATTCAGCTTGCGCATTCTGTGGCTGGCCTGCCGCAGCCTAAATCTGTAAAAGCCCATTCCACGAGGAAAGTGGGCTCTTATTGGGCGGCTGCCCGAGGGGTCTCGGCTTTACAACTTTGCCGAGCTACTACTTGGTCAGGGGAAAACACGTTTGCAAAATTCTACAAATTTGATACCCTGGCTGAGGAGGACCTTGAGTTCTCTCATTCGGTGCTGCAGAGTCATCCGCACTCTCCCGCCCGTTTGGGAGCTTTGGTATAATCCCCATGGTCCTTACGGAGTCCCCAGCATCCACTAGGACGTCAGAGAAAATAAGATTTTACTCACCGGTAAATCTATTTCTCGTAGTCCGTAGTGGATGCTGGGCGCCCGTTCCAAGTGCGGACTGTCTGCAATACTTGTATATAGTTATTGTTAACTACAAGGGTTATTGTTGAGCCATCTTTTGAGAGGCTCTGTTGTGTTCATACTGTTAACTGGGTATATTATCACGAGTTATACGGTGTGATTGGTGTGGCTGGTATGAGTCTTACCCGGGATTCAAAATCCTTCCTTATTGTGTCAGCTCTTCCGGGCACAGTATCCTTACTGAAGTCTGGAGGAGGGTCATAGTGGGAGGAGCCAGTGTACACCAGGTAGTCCTAAATCTTTCTTAGCTGTGCCCAGTCTCCTGCGGAGCCGCTATTCCTCATGGTCCTTACGGAGTCCCCAGCATCCACTACGGACTACGAGAAATAGATTTACCGGTGAGTAAAATCTTATTTTCTCTATCGTCCTAGTGGATGCTGGGGTTCCTGAAAGGACCATGGGGAATAGCGGCTCCGCAGGAGACAGGGCACAAAAAGTAAAGCTTTTCCAGATCAGGTGGTGTGCACTGGCTCCTCCCCCTATGACCCTCCTCCAGACTCCAGTTAGATTTTTGTGCCCGGCCGAGAAGGGTGCAATTCTAGGTGGCTCTCATAAAGAGCTGCTTAGAGAAAGTTTAGCTTAGGTTTTTTATTTTACAGTGATTCCTGCTGGCAACAGGATCACTGCAACGAGGGACAGAGGGGAGAAGAAGTGAACTCACCTGCGTGCAGGATGGATTGGCTTCTTGGCTACTGGACATCAGCTCCAGAGGGACGATCACAGGTACAGCCTGGATGGTCACCGGAGCCGCGCCGCCGGCCCCCTTGCAGATGCTGAAGTAAGAAGAGGTCCAGAATCGGCGGCTGAAGACTCCTGCAGTCTTCTAAAGGTAGCGCACAGCACTGCAGCTGTGCGCCATTTTCCTCTCAGCACACTTCACACGCAGTCACTGAGGGTGCAGGGCGCTGGGGGGGGGCGCCCTGGGAGGCAAATGAAAACCTATTAAAAGGCTAAAAATACCTCACATATAGCCCCCAGAGGCTATATGGAGATATTTAACCCCTGCCTGTATTCACAAAATAGCGGGAGACGAGCCCGCCGAAAAAGGGGCGGGGCCTATCTCCTCAGCACACGGCGCCATTTCCTCTCACAGTTCCGCTGGTCAGGACGGCTCCCAGGTCTCTCCCCTGCACTGCACTACAGAAACAGGGTAAAACAGAGAGGGGGGGCAAATTTAATGGCAATATCTTGATATATATAAAGCAGCTATAAGGGAGCACTTATTATAAGGCTATCCCTGTCATATATAGCGCTTTTTGGTGTGTGCTGGCAGACTCTCCCTCTGTCTCCCCAAAGGGCTAGTGGGTCCTGTCTTCGTTTAGAGCATTCCCTGTGTGTCTGCTGTGTGTCGGTACGTGTGTGTCGACATGTATGAGGACGAAATTGGTGTGGAGGCGGAGCAATTGCCAAATATGGGGATGTCACCTCCTAGGGGGTCGACACCAGAATGGATGCCTTTATTTGTGGAATTACGGGATAGCGTCAACTCGCTGAAGCAGTCGTTTGACGACATGAGGCGGCCGGACAATCAATTAGTGCCTGTCCAGGCGCCTCAAACACCGTCAGGGGCTGTAAAACGCCTTTTGCCTCAGTCGGTCGACACAGACCCAGACACAGGCACTGATTCCAGTGGTGACGGTGACCAATCAACCGTATTTTCCAGTAGGGCCACACGTTATATGATTTTGGCAATGAAGGAGGCGTTACATTTAGCTGATACTACAGGTACCACTAAACAGGGTATTATGTGGGGTGTGAAAAAACTACCTATAGTTTTTCCTGAATCAGAAGAATTAA
Organism: Pseudophryne corroboree; assembly: GCF_028390025.1. NCBI lineage: Eukaryota > Metazoa > Chordata > Amphibia > Anura > Myobatrachidae > Pseudophryne > Pseudophryne corroboree. The sequence continues at coordinate 115,668,955 of NC_086448.1, forward strand.
ATGACGTGTGTGATGAAGCGTGGGTTGCCCCTGATAAAAAGCTGATAATTTCAAAGAAATTATTGGCATTATACCCTTTCCCGCCAGAGGTTAGGGAGCGCTGGGAAACACCTCCTAGGGTGGACAAGGCGCTAACACGCTTATCAAAACAAGTGGCGTTACCTTCTCCTGAGACGGCCGCACTTAAAGATCCATCAGATAGGAGGATGGAAAATATCCCAAAAAGTATATACACACATGCAGGTGTTATACTACGACCAGCTATAGCGTCTGCCTGGATGTGCAGTGCTGGGGTAGTTTGGTCAGAGTCCCTGATTGAAAATATTGATACCCTGGACAGGGACAATATTTTACTGTCGTTAGAACAAATAAAGGATGCATTTCTTTATATGCGTGATGCACAGAGGGATATCTGCACACTGGCATCACGGGTAAGTGCTATGTCCATTTCGGCCAGAAGAGCTTTATGGACGCGACAGTGGACAGGCGATGCGGATTCAAAACGGCATATGGAAGTTTTGCCGTATAAAGGGGAGGAGTTATTTGGAGTCGGTCTATCAGATTTGGTGGCCACGGCTACAGCCGGGAAATCCACCTTTCTACCTCAAGTCACTCCCCAACAGAAAAAGGCACCGACTTTTCAACCGCAGCCCTTTCGTTCCTTTAAAAATAAGAGAGCAAAGGGCTATTCATATCTGCCACGAGGCAGAGGTCGAGGGAAGAAACAGCAACAGGCAGCTCCTTCCCAGGAACAGAAGCCCTCCCCGGCTTCTACAAAAGCCTCAGCATGACGCTGGGGCTTCTCAAGCGGACTCGGGGACGGTGGGAGGTCGTCTCAAAAATTACAGCGCGCAGTGGGCTCACTCGCAGGTAGATCCCTGGATCCTGCAGATAATATCTCAGGGGTACAGGTTGGAATTAGAGACAGATCCACCTCGCCGTTTCCTGAAGTCTGCTTTACCAACGTCCCCTTCCGAAAGGGAGACGGTTTTGGAAGCCATTCACAAGCTGTACTCTCAGCAGGTGATAGTCAAGGTACCTCTTCTACAACAAGGGAAGGGGTATTATTCCACTCTTTTTGTGGTACCGAAGCCGGATGGCTCGGTAAGGCCTATTCTAAATCTGAAGTCCTTGAACCTGTACATAAAGAAGTTCAAGTTCAAGATGGAGTCACTCAGAGCAGTGATAGCGAACCTGGAAGAAGGGGACTTTATGGTATCCTTGGACATCAAGGATGCGTATCTCCACGTTCCAATTTACCCCTCACACAAGAGGTGCTAAAGCAGCACGGATGGATTCTGAATATTCCAAAATCCCAATTAATGCCGACAACTCGTCTGCTGTTCCTAGGGATGATTCTGGACACGGTTCAGAAAAAGGTTTTTTTTCCCGAGGAAAAAGCCAAGGAGTTATCCGACCTGGTCAGGAATCTCCTAAAACCAGGAAAGGTGTCTGTACATCAATGCACAAGAGTCCTGGGAAAAATGGTGGCTTCTTACGAAGCAATTCCATTCGGCAGATTCCATGCAAGAATTTTCCAAAGGGATCTGTTGGACAAATGGTCAGGGTCGCATCTTCAGATGCACCTGCGGATAACCCTGTCTCCAAGGACAAGGGTATCTCTTCTGTGGTGGTTGCAGAGGGCTCATCTATTGGAGGGCCGCAGATTCGGCATACAGGATTGGATCCTGGTGACCACGGACGCCAGCCTGAGAGGCTGGGGAGCAGTCACACAAGGAAGAAACTTCCAGGGAGTGTGGTCGAGCCTGGAAAAGTCTCTTCACATAAACATTCTGGAACTAAGAGCAATCTACAATGCTCTAAGCCAGGCGGAACCTCTGCTTCAAGGAAGACCGGTGTTGATCCAGTCGGACAACATCACGGCAGTCGCCCATGTAAACAGACAGGGCGGCACAAGAAGCAGGAGTGCAATGGCAGAAGCTGCCAGGATCCTTCGCTGGGCGGAGAATCACGTGATAGCACTGTCAGCAGTGTTCATCCCGGGAGTGGACAACTGGGAAGCAGACTTCCTCAGCAGACACGATCTTCACCCGGGAGAGTGGGGACTTCATCCAGAAGTTTTCCACATGCTAATAAACCGTTGGGAAAGACCAATGGTGGACATGATGGCGTCTCGCCTCAACAAAAAACTGGACAGGTATTGCGCCAGGTCAAGAGATCCGCAGGCAATAGCTGTGGACGCGCTGGTAACACCTTGGGTGTACCAGTCGGTGTATGTGTTTCCTCCTCTGCCTCTCATACCAAAGGTATTGAGAATCATAAGGCAAAGCGGAGTAAGAACGATACTAGTGGCTCCGGATTGGCCAAGAAGGTCTTGGTACCCGGAACTTCAAGAGATGGTCACGGACGATCCGTGGCCTCTACCTCTAAGACAGGACCTGCTTCAGCAGGGACCGTGTCTATTCCAAGACTTACCGCGGCTGCGTTTGACGGCATGGCGGTTGAACGCCAGATCCTAAAAGGGAAAGGCATTCCAGAAGAAGTCATTCCTACCTTGATTAAGGCAAGAAAGGAAGTCACCGCGAAGCATTATCACCGCATTTGGCGGAAATATGTTGCGTGGTGCGAGGATCGGAGTGCTCCGACGGAGGAATTTCAACTGGGTCGTTTCCTACATTTCCTGCAATCAGGATTGTCTATGGGTCTCAAATTGGGATCTATTAAGGTTCAAATTTCGGCCCTGTCAATATTCTTCCAAAAAGAATTGGCCTCAGTTCCTGAGGTCCAGACTTTTGTCAAGGGAGTACTGCATATACAGCCTCCTGTGGTGCCTCCGGTGGCACCGTGGGATCTAAATGTAGTTTTAGATTTCCTCAAATCCCATTGGTTTGAACCACTAAAAGATGTGGATTTGAAATATCTCACATGGAAAGTGACTATGTTACTGGCCCTGGCGTCCGCCAGGAGAGTATCTGAACTGGCGGCTTTATCTTATAAAAGCCCTTATTTAATTTTCCATTCGGATAGGGCAGAGCTGCGGACGCGTCCGCATTTTCTCCCTAAGGTGGTATCAGCGTTTCACCTGAACCAGCCTATTGTAGTGCCTGCGGCTACAAGCGACTTGGAGGACTCCAAGTTGTTGGACGTTGTCAGAGCTTTAAAAATATACATTTCAAGGACGGCTGGAGTCAGAAAATCTGACTCGCTGTTTATACTGTATGCACCCAACAAGTTGGGTGCGCCTGCTTCTAAGCAGTCGATTGTTCGTTGGATTTGTAACACAATTCAACTTGCACATTCTGTGGCAGGCCTGCCACAGCCTAAATCTGTTAAGGCCCATTCCACAAGGAAGGTGGGCTCATCTTGGGCGGCTGCCCGAGGGGTCTCGGCATTACAACTCTGCCGAGCAGCTACGTGGTCAGGGGAGAACACGTTTGTAAAATTCTACAAATTTGATACCCTGGCAAAGGAGGACCTGGAGTTCTCTCATTCGGTGCTGCAGAGTCATCCGCACTCTCCCGCCCGTTTGGGAGCTTTGGTATAATCCCCATGGTCCTTTCAGGAACCCCAGCATCCACTAGGACGATAGAGAAAATAAGAATTTACTTACCGATAATTCTATTTCTCTGAGTCCGTAGTGGATGCTGGGCGCCCATCCCAAGTGCGGATTATCTGCAATACTTGTACATAGTTATTGTTAACTAATTCGGGTTATTGTTTAGGGAGCCATCTTTCAGAGGCTCCTCTGTTATCATACTGTTAACTGGGTTTAGATCACAAGTTGTACGGTGTGATTGGTGTGGCTGGTATGAGTCTTACCCGGGATTCAAAATCCTCCCTTATTGTGTACGCTCGTCCGGGCACAGTACCTAACTGGAGTCTGGAGGAGGGTCATAGGGGGAGGAGCCAGTGCACACCACCTGATCTGGAAAAGCTTTACTTTTTGTGCCCTGTCTCCTGCGGAGCCGCTATTCCCCATGGTCCTTTCAGGAACCCCAGCATCCACTACGGACTCCGAGAAATAGAATTATCGGTAAGTAAATTCTTATTATTTTGCCAATGGAGAGGTTTTATTGCTGCCCAGGGCGCCCCCCCCTGCGCCCTGCACCCTTACAGTGACTGCCGTGTGTGAGGTGAATTTGAGCAATGGCGCACAGCTTTACTGCTGTGCGTTACCTCAGTAAAGATCATGAAGTCTTCTGCCGCCTCTGAAGTCCTCTTTTCTTCTCATACTCACCCGGCTTCTATCTTCCGGCTCTGCGAGGAGGACGGCGGTGTGGCTCTGGGACGGACGGCGAGGGTGAGACCTGCGTACCGATCCCTCTGGAGCTAATGGTGTCCAGTAGCCTAAGAAACAGCCTTGAAACTCACAGAAAATAAAAATCTAACAAATATACTTTCTGACAGGAAGCTCAGGAGAGCTCCCTGTAGTGCACCCATCTCCTCTGGGCACAGTATCAAACTGAGGTCTAGAGGAGGGGCATAGAGGGAGGAGCCAGTGCACACCCAGACCTAAAGTCTTTCTTAAAGTGCCCATGTCTCCTGCGGAGCCCGTCTATCCCCATGGTCCTTACGGAGTCCCCAGCATCCTCTAGGACGTTAGAGAAATTCTGTTTGGGGAGGATTTAAATAAGATTGTGGCTGACTTGGCTACTGCCAAAACTGCCTGTCTGCCAAGTACTGCTCCTTCTGTGTCGAAGGCTAAAGGTACTTCCTTTCGCCCTTCAGGTAAAGCAAAAGGTCAGGCGTACAACAAGCAGGCCCGCACTTCCAAACCTGGTAAGCCTAAGCCCAAAAGAGCCTGGGCGACCCGTCAGCCAGCTTCCAAGACAGATAGGATCCCAGCGTGGGGGGCCGGCTTCTAGGGTATACCCAGGAATGGTTGAAGACCACTTCAGATGCCTGGGTATGGAAAGTCGTCACTCGAGGTTACGCCATAGCCTTCAAAAACCGACTCCCTCATCGATTTTGCCAGACAGATGTCCCGTTGGACAAGATAAAGGCAAACACTCTACATTCGGTGGTACAGACCCTCCTGGATACAGGAGTTGTAGTACAGATGCCTCTTGCGCAGAGGGGCCGGGGGTACTATTCTCTGCTGTTTCTAGTCCCGAAACCGAATGGGTCCTCCTGGCCCATTCTCAACCTCAAGGCATTGAACAGGTTTGTGAAGGTTTCCAAGTTCCGGATAGTTCTGGCCTTGGAACCTGGGGACTTCATGGTCTCCCTGGATATACAGGATGCTTACCTGCATATTCCTATAGCAGTGCCTCATCAGCAATACCTGAGATTTGCGATTGGCAACTGCCAATACCAGTTTCGGGCGTTACCTTTTGGTTTAACAACGGCTCCGCGAGTCTTTACAAAAGTCATGGTGGTAATGACTGTGGTACTCCGCCGTCAAGGGGTCAGGATACTGCCGTATTTGGACGACTTGTTAATCCTGGCAAATTCCCCAGAACTTCTCCTGCGTCATCTAGATGTGACGGTCCGGTTTCGGCAAGCCCATGGGTGGCTCATCAACTGGAAGAAGTCATCCCTGAACCCTGCTCAGAGCATGGTGCATCTGGGAGCACTATTGGACACTCACAACCAGCGGTTGTTCCTGTCTCAGGAGAAAGTCCTGAAACTTCAGGACAGGATTCGTTGCTTCCTATCTCGTCCGCAAGTGTCGATACATTCGGCGATGCAGGTGCTGGGCCTCATGGTGTCAGCATTCGACGTGGTGGAGTACGCTCAATTTCACTCTTGACCTCTCCAGAGGCTGATTCTAGCCAAATGGGACGGCCTGCCTCACCGGATCAGATCTGTTGCTGCTCTGGTGGCTCCGGGACCAACAACTGTGCAGGGGCCATCCATTCTGGATATCCGACTGGGTCCTGTTGACGACAGATGCCAGTCTAAGAGGTTGGGGCACGGTGCTGGAGCAACACTCCCATCAGGGGCGGTGGACCAAGGAGGAGTCCCTCCTCTCGATCAATGTTCTGGAGTTGCGGGCGGTCTTCAATGCCTTGAACCTAGCCACAGTGGCTTACATAAATCATCAAGGCGGCACTCTAAGCCGCCTAGCAATGAAGGAAGTCTCACGGATTCTACAGTGGGCAGAATGGCATCTACCGGCCATATCGGCAATATTCATTCCGGTAGTCCTGAATTGGGAAGCGGACTTTCTCAGTCGTCAGGACATGCATGCCGGCGAGTGGGGCCTCCATCCAGAAGTGTTTCAACTCCTAGTGGAAAGGTGGGGCCTTCCAGACGTAGATCTGATGGCGTCTCGACACAATCACAAGGTTCCGGTCTTCGGAGCAAGGACAAGGGATCCTCAAGCAGCATTCGTGGATGCGCTGGCGGTACCGTGGAGGTTTCGGCTGCCGTACGTGTTCCCTCCGGTGTCACTCCTGCCCAGGGTAATTCGGAAGTTCAAGCAAGAAAAAGGAATTCTGCTTCTCATAGCTCCAGCGTGGCCCAGACGGCACTGATTCTCAGACCTGCAAGGCCTATCGTCAGAGCGTCCAATTCTACTTCCACAACGCCCAGACCTCCTCGTTCACGGCCCCTGTGTCTACCAGTACCTAGCCGGCTGTCTTTGACGGCGTGGCTCTTGAAGCTTCCGTCTTAAGGGCTAAAGGGTTTTCTGAGGCGGTCGTTCAAACTATGTTGCGGGCCCGGAAACCGGCTTCTGCTCGGATTTACTATAGGTTCTGGCATTCTTACTTTGTTTGGTGCGCATCTAACGATTATGACGCTTCCAAGTTTAGTATAGCCAAGTTGTTGGCTTTTCTTCAGCAGGGCCTGGACTTAGGCCTGCGTCTGGCCTCCCTCAAGGTTCAAATATCTGCCTTGTCGGTGTGGTTTCAGAGAAAAATTGCGACCTTACCTGATGTGCATACCTTTACTCAGGGCGTGTTGCGTATTCAACCTCCCTATGTCCCGCTTGTGTCTCCTTGGGACTTGTCGGTGGTTTTGGAGGCGTTACAAGAGTCTCCGTTTGAACCTCTTGGTTCAGCTGGCCTTAAGTGGCTTTCCCTTAAGGTGGTGTTTCTGCTGGCTATTGCTTCAGCTAGAAGAGTGTCGGATTTGGGTGCCTTGTCCTGTAGTTCCCCATATCTGATATTTCACAGTGACCGGGCGGTTCTTAGGACTCGTCCCGGCTATCTACCTAAGGTGGTTTCTTCGTTCCACCTTAATCAGGAGATTGTAGTTCCGGCACTTGTTTCTCCTGATCTGTCTCCCAAAGAGCGGTCTTTGGATGTGGTACGGGCTCTCCGTATCTATGTGAAGAGAACTGCTCCTATTAGGAAATCTGATTCTCTTTTTGTTGTGTTTGGGTTTCACAAACGGGGCTGGCCTGCTCACAAGCAAACTCTGGCCAGATGGATTAGAATGGTGATTGCACATGCTTATGTGAAGGCTGGTCTCTCTGCTCCTGATCACATTAAGGCCCATTCTACTCGGTCTGTTGGACCTTCTTGGGCGGCCCAACGTGGTGCGACCCTTGAACAATTGTGCAAGGCAGCTACGTGGTCCTCTCTGAACACGTTCATAAGGTTCTTTGCCTTCGATACTGCCGCTTCCCAGGATGCTTCCTTTGGACGCCGGGTTCTTGTGCCCGCTACAGTGCGTCCCCTCCCATAAGGAACTGCTTTAGGACATCCCCATTGTCCATTCCTTGTGGAGCCCAGTGTACCCTGCAGCAGAAAACGAGTTTTATGGTAAGAACTTACCTTTGTTAAAACTTTCTGCGAAGTACACTGGGCTCCACAAGGCGCCCACTCTGACGCACTTAGCTTCTTTTGGTTGGTATGGCATTAGCCGCTGACACGTCTCCTGTCGTGAGAATACGGTGTTGTGGCTACTAACTGTTGTCGTCTCTTTTCCTGCTACTGCATTGGACTGGTTAACTAAAAACTGAGATCCTGTGCAGGGAGGCGGGGTGATATAGAAGGCGGCCCTATGCATTCTGGGAACAGTCAAAGCTTTGAGCCTGTTGGTGCCTCGGATCAAGATCCTACTCTAACACCCCATTGTCCATTCCTTGTGGAGCCCAGTGTACCTCGCAGAAAGAGTTTTAACAAAGGTAAGTTCTTACCATAAAACTCGTTTTTTAAATAATGAAATGTTCAGGGTGGCCATAATTAAACTTCCACTAATTAGCGCTGTGTGTAGCTTGATCTGAGAACCAAAATGTCACCAAAAAATGGTAAGGCGTTAAGAGGCAGGCTTACACTGGTTGTAAATTATCATTCAAATCCTGTACTGTATGCTCAGTATTGGATGAGCTAGTAACATTTTCTCTATCGTCCTAAGTGGATGCTGGGGTTCCTGAAAGGACCATGGGGTTCCTGAAAGGACCATGGGGAATAGCGGCTCCGCAGGAGACAGGGCACAAAAAAGTAAAGCTTTACTAGGTCAGGTGGTGTGCACTGGCTCCTCCCCCTATGACCCTCCTCCAGACTCCAGTTAGATTTTGTGCCCGAACGAGAAGGGTGCAATCTAGGTGGCTCTCCTAAAGAGCTGCTTAGAGAAAGTTTAGTTTAGGTTTTTTTCTTTACAGTGAGTCCTGCTGGCAACAGGATCACTGCAACGTGGGACTTAGGGGGAAAGTAGTAAACTCACCTGCATGCAGAGTGGATTTGCTGCTTGGCTACTGGACACCATTAGCTCCAGAGGGATCGAACACAGGCCCAGCCGTGGAGTCCGGTCCCGGAGCCGCGCCGCCGACCCCCTTGCAGATGCTGAAGCGTGAAGAGGTCCGGAAACCGGCGGCTGAAGACTCCTCAGTCTTCATAAGGTAGCGCACAGCACTGCAGCTGTGCGCCATTTTCCTCTCAGCACACTTCACTGGGCAGTCACTGAGGGTGCAGAGCGCTGGGGGGGGGCGCTCTGAGAGGCAAATATAAACCTTATACAAGGCTAAAAATACCTCACATATAGCCCATAGGGGCTATATGGAGATATTTAACCCCTGCCTGACTGGAAAAATAGCGGGAGAAGAACCCGCCGAAAAAGGGGCGGGGCCTATCTCCTCAGCACACGGCGCCATTTTCTGTCACAGCTCCGCTGGTCAGAACGGCTCCCAGGTCTCTCCCCTGCACTGCACTACAGAAACAGGGTAAAACAGAGAGGGGGGGCACATTAATGGCTATATATATATATATATTAAAGCAGCTATAAGGGAGCACTTAATATAAGGATATCCCTTGTATATATAGCGCTTTGTGGTGTGTGCTGGCAGACTCTCCCTCTGTCTCCCCAAAAGGGCTAGTGGGTCCTGTCTTCATTAGAGCATTCCCTGTGAGTTTGCGGTGTGTGTCGGTACGTGGTGTCGACATGTATGAGGACGATATTGGTGTGGAGGCGGAGCAATTGCCAAATATGCAGATGTCACCCCCCAGGGGGTCGACACCAGAATGGATGCCTTTATTTGTGGAATTACGTGATGGTTTATCTTCCCTTAAACAGTCAGTTGAGGACATGAGGCGGCCGGACAATCAATTAATGCCTGTCCAGGCGCCTCAAACACCGTCAGGGGCTGTAAAACGCCCTTTGCCTCAGTCGGTCGACACAGACCCAGACACGGGCACTGATTCCAGTGACGACGGTAGAAATTCAAACGTATTTTCCAGTAGGGCCACACGTTATATGATTTTGGCAATGAAGGAGACGTTACATTTAGCTGATACTACAGATACCGTAAAACAGGGTATTATGTATGGTGTGAAAAAACTACAAACAGTTTTTCCTGAATCAGAAGAATTAAATGACGTGTGTGATGAAGCGTGGGTTGCTCCTGATAAAAAGTTGATAATTTCAAAAAAGTTATTGGCATTATACCCTTTCCCGCCAGAGGTTAGGGCGCGCTGGGAAACACCCCCTAAGGTGGACAAGGCGCTCACACGCTTATCCAAACAAGTGGCGTTACCCTCTCCTGAGACGGCCGCACTTAAGGATCCATCAGATAGAAAGATGGAAGTTATTCAAAAGAATATATACACACATGCAGGTGTTATACTACGACCAGCTATAGCAACTGCCTGGATGTGCAGTGCTGGAGTAGTTTGGTCAGAATCCCTGATTGAAAATATTGATACCCTAGATAGGGACAATGTTTTACTGTCGTTAGAACAAATAAAGGATGCATTTATCTATATGCGTGATGCACAGAGGGATATTTGCACACTGGCATCTCGGGTGAGTGCTATGTCCATTTCAGCCAGAAGAGCCTTATGGACACGACAGTGGACAGGCGATGCGGATTCAAAACGTCACATGGAGGTTTTGCCGTATAAAGGGGAGGAGTTATTTGGAGTTGGTCTATCAGACTTGGTGGCCACGGCTACTGCCGGGAAATCCACTTTTTTACCTCAAGTCACTCCCCAACAGAGAAAGGCACCGACCTTTCAACCGCAGCCTTTTCGCTCCTACAAAAATAAGAGAGCAAAGGGCTTGTCGTACCTGCCACGAGGCAGAGGAAGAGGGAAGAGACACCAACAGGCAGCTCCTTCCCAGGAACAGAAGCCCTCCCCGGCTCCTGCAAAAACCTCAGCATGACGCTGGGGCCTCTCAAGCGGACTCGGGGACAGTGGGGGGCCGTCTCAAAAATTACAGCGCGCAGTGGGCTCACTCGCAGGTAGACCCCTGGATCCTGCAGATAATATCTCAGGGGTACAGGTTGGAATTAGAGACGGATCCTCCTCATCGTTTCCTGAAGTCTGCCTTACCAACCGTCTCTTCCGAAAGGGAGAGGGTGTTGGAAGCCATTCACAAGCTGTACGCTCAGCAGGTGATAGTCAAAGTACCCCTATTACAACAAGGAAAGGGGTATTATTCCACTCTATTTGTGGTACCGAAGCCGGATGGCTCGGTAAGGCCTATTCTAAATCTGAAGTCCTTGAACCTCTACATAAAAAAGTTCAAGTTCAAGATGGAGTCACTCAGAGCAGTGATAGCGAACCTGGAAGAAGGGGACTTTATGGTATCCTTGGACATCAAGGATGCGTATCTACACGTTCCGATTTACCCCGCACACCAGGGGTACCTCAGGTTCATTGTTCAAAACTGTCACTATCAGTTTCAGACGCTGCCGTTCGGATTGTCCACGGCGCCTCGGGTCTTTACCAAGGTAATGGCCGAGATGATGATTCTTCTTCGAAGAAAAGGCGTATTAGTTATCCCATACTTGGACGATCTCCTAATAAGGGCAAGGTCCAGAGAACAGCTGGAGACAGCTTTAGCACTATCTCAAGAGGTGCTAAGACAACACGGGTGGATTCTGAATATTCCAAAATCCCATTTAATCCCGACAACTCGTCTGCTGTTCCTAGGAATGATTCTGGACACGGTTCAGAAAAAGGTTTTCCTTCCAGAGGAAAAAGCCAAGGAGTTATCCGATCTGGTCAGGAACCTCCTAAAACCAGGAAAAGTGTCAGTACATCAATGCACAAGAGTCCTGGGAAAAATGGTGGCTTCTTACGAAGCAATTCCATTCGGCAGATTCCATGCAAGAATATTCCAAAGGGATCTGTTGGACAAATGGTCAGGGTCGCATCTGCAGATGCACCTGCGAATAACCCTGTCACCAAAGACAAGGGTGTCACTTCTGTGGTGGTTGCAGAAGGCTCACCTATTAGAAGGCCGCAGATTCGGCATTCAGGATTGGATCCTGGTGACCACGGACGCCAGCCTGAGAGGCTGGGGAGCAGTCACACAAGGAAGAAACTTCCAGGGAGTATGGACGAGTCTGGAAAAGTCTCTTCACATAAACATTCTGGAACTAAGAGCAATCTACAATGCTCTAAGCCAGGCGGAACTTCTCCTGCAAGGAAAGCCGGTGTTGATTCAGTCGGACAACATCACGGCGGTCGCCCATGTAAACAGGCAGGGCGGCACAAGAAGCAGGAGTGCAATGGCAGAAGCTGCCAAGATTCTTCGCTGGGCGGAGAATCACGTGATAGCACTGTCAGCAGTGTTCATCCCGGGCGTGGACAACTGGGAAGCAGACTTCCTCAGCAGACACGATCTTCATCCGGGAGAGTGGGGTCTACATCCAGAAGTCTTCAACATGTTAATAGACCGTTGGGAAAGACCAATTGTAGACATGATGGCGTCTCGCCTCAACAAGAAACTGGACAAATATTGCGCCAGGTCAAGAGATCCACAGGCAATAGCTGTGGACGCACTGGTAACTCCTTGGGTGTACCAGTCAGTGTATGTGTTTCCTCCTCTGCCGCTCATACCAAAGGTATTGAAGATCATACGGCAAAGAAGAGTAAGAACAATACTAGTGGTTCCGGATTGGCCGAGAAGGACTTGGTATCCGGAACTTCAAGAGATGCTCACGGACGAACCGTGGCCTCTACCTCTGAGAAGGGACCTGCTACAGCAGGGTCCCTGTCTTTTTCAAGACTTACCGCGGCTGCGTTTGACGGCATGGCGGTTGAACGCCAGATCCTAAAAGGGAAAGGCATTCCAGAAGAAGTCATTCCTACCTTGATTAAGGCACGGAAGGAAGTCACCGTGAAACATTATCACCGCATTTGGCGAAAATATGTAGCGTGGTGCGAGGATCGGAAGGTTCCGACGGAGGAATTCCAACTGGGTCGTTTCCTACATTTCCTGCAATCAGGATTATCTATGGGTCTCAAATTGGGATCCATTAAGGTTCAAATTTCGGCCCTGTCAATATTCTTCCAAAAAGAATTGGCCTCTGTCCCTGAGGTCCAGACTTTTGTCAAGGGAGTACTGCATATACAGCCTCCTGTGGTGCCTCCGGTGGCACCGTGGGATCTAAATGTAGTTTTAGATTTCCTCAAATCCCATTGGTTTGAACCATTGAAAAAGGTGGATTTGAAATATCTCACATTGAAAGTGACTATGTTACTAGCCCTGGCCTCTGCCAGGAGAGTATCTGAATTGGCGGCTTTATCTTATAAAAGTCCTTATCTAATCTTCCATTCGGATAGGGCAGAACTGCGGACTCGTCCGCATTTTCTCCCTAAAGTGGTATCAGCATTTCATCTGAACCAACCTATTGTGGTGCCTGCGGCCACTAGCGACTTGGAGGACTCCAAGTTGTTGGACGTTGTCAGAGCCTTAAAAATATACATTGCAAGGACGGCTGGAGTCAGAAAATCTGACTCGCTGTTTATATTGTATGCACCCAACAAGTTGGGCGCACCTGCTTCTAAGCAGTCGATTGCTCGTTGGATTTGTAACACAATTCAACTTGCACATTCTGTGGCAGGCCTGCCACAGCCTAAAACTGTAAAAGCCCACTCCACAAGGAAGGTGGGCTCATCTTGGGCGGCTGCCCGAGGGGTCTCGGCATTACAACTCTGCCGAGCAGCTACGTGGTCGGGGGAGAACACGTTTGTAAAATTTTACAAATTTGATACCCTGGCAAAGGAGGACCTGGAGTTCTCTCATTCGGTGCTGCAGAGTCATCCGCACTCTCCCGCCCGTTTGGGAGCTTTGGTATAATCCCCGTGGTCCTTTCAGGAACCCCAGCATCCACTTAGGACGATAGAGAAAATAAGAATTTACTTACCGATAATTCTATTTCTCGGAGTCCGTAGTGGATGCTGGGCGCCCATCCCAAGTGCGGATTATCTGCAATACTTGTACATAGTTATTGTTAACTAATTCGGGTTATTGTTAAGGAGCCATCTTTAAGAGGCCCTTTCTGTTGTCATACTGTTAACTGGGTTTAGATCACAAGTTGTACGGTGTGATTGGTGTGGCTGGTATGAGTCTTACCCGGGATTCAAAATGCCTCCCTTATTGTGTATGCTCGTCCGGGCACAGTACCTAACTGGAGTCTGGAGGAGGGTCATAGGGGGAGGAGCCAGTGCACACCACCTGACCTAGTAAAGCTTTACTTTTTTGTGCCCTGTCTCCTGCGGAGCCGCTATTCCCCATGGTCCTTTCAGGAACCCCATGGTCCTTTCAGGAACCCCAGCATCCACTACGGACTCCGAGAAATAGAATTATCGGTAAGTAAATTCTTATTTTCTCTCCTGACTTCTAAGGGGGATATCCAATTAGCCCCGTTTTTTTACCGGGGCTAATTGTCCCGCCGGGGGCTATCTAATTAGCCCCGATAAGCCACGGCACGCGCCGGCTTATCAGGGATTTTGTTTCACCTGCCTCCGGCAGGCGAAACAGAATCCCCGGAAACAGCCCCGTTTTCTTCCGAAAACAGGGCTGTTTCTCCCCAAAACACAGAGGTTTCACTGAACCTGTGTGTTTTTTTTGAGAAAGGGTTGGGGTTTTTTTTCCACTCGATTTAACAGGATAGCCTGTAATTTAAAAAAAAATAAAAAATCGGTGAAACATCGGAAAAAAAGTCAGATAAACGGACGAAAACGGCTGTTTTTCGGACCCGATGTTTTAACTGGGATAATTGGATATCCCCCTTAATCCCTCCAGCCTGCATTCCTAGGACCCAGTATGGAACTGCAACAAACCTAAAATTAAAAAGAAACCACCATATTATCAACAAGCAATCTGAGAGTCATTATGCTGGAGCCTGAAGGCAGGGAAATTTATAAATGGTGGGATAAAAGCAGCCTACTATCTATTAAAAGACAACTACATATTTTTTGTTTAAGTGAATTAAATCAATCTGGAAACTAATACCTCCTGTGTTAGACAAAGTAAGTTGCAATTAGAACTGCAGTCTGGGCAATTTACCAATCTATGAAAAGCTTAGCTTTTGGGAGTTTGGCCTTGATAGCTAATGTCATCGTCAGATGGCGTCATTCACTGTTTCCCACTGGGATCCCTCTCGGGCACCCTCAATGCTCCTCCCCTCCTGGGGTTTTGCAAAATGATTCTACGCAGCTACGTATTCATAATGTCAGAGCATGCTGTAAAGTGATAGTGGCAAGGGTTTTTAATAAATGCAATATATATATATATATATATATATATATATATATATATATATATATATATATATATATATAATATAATTGGGCCTAATTCAGAGTTGATGGCAGCAGCAAATTTGTTAGCAGTTGGGCAAAACCATGTGCACTGCAGGGGGGGGGCAGATAAAACATGTGCAGAGAGAGTTAGATTTGGGTGAGGTGTGTTCAAACTGAAATCTAAATTGCAGTGTAAAAATAAAGCAGCCAGTATTTACCCTGCACAGAAACAAAATAACCCACCCAAATCTAACTCTCTGCAAATGTTATACATGCTCCAACCCCCCCCCCCCCCCCCTTCACTGTACATGGTTTTGCCCGACTGCTAACAAATTTGCTGCTGTGATCAACTCTGAACTACCCCCATTGAGCGTTAGGAATGCAAGAGTGAAGTGGTTGGACACAGTGCCAGCAGCAACGGCAAAGGTGAATAATACGGAGATGATATAAATGGGTGGACAGAAGTGCTTCTTAAAAACTCTTTGTTGTCCCATGCAGGTCTATCTGTGTTTCAGTAGTACCCCCTGTTTAAAGTAATAAGTGACATATATTTATATATAACAGGAAGGTACACATTACCTGTTCAGTTTCCTTTTTTCCAATTGATTAAAGGGTGTAAAAAAAAAAAACCTGATGAAAACATAACATTATCACAGAATTGTGGAATTAATGGGCCTATTTCAGGTTGGATCGCAATACGCAATCCAACCGCAAGAAACTGATGAGGATGCACGGGCCGGGCACGTCCTGCGCATGCATCCGCATTTTCTGCTGGCGCCCCGCAGAAAATACGATCGCCTCTGCCTGTTAATCAGGCAGAAGCGTGCGGCGGGGGGGCTTCAACACTCCGTTTCCAAGACGGAGCGTTGTGGTGGCGGCGATGGAGAAACGTGGGCGGTGCCAGTGAAACGGTGGGTGTGATCGCAGCGGCTGCCGGCAGGAGGCTACCTCATTTTTTGTGATCACGCAGAAATTGCGGTGCAACCGCAATTTCAGCGTAGTCGTGGGAGTGGGCAGCTGACAGCACGCTGGGCGGCCCCCAGCGTGCGATCCAAAGTAGCAGAGTTTTCAATCTTTACTGAATCAGGTCCAATGTGTGTGGAGATAGAACACGTGTATATTGAGTAGGATGATAGGGGGTGATAAGTACACTATCTCCTGTGCAGTAAGTGATTGTGGTCCATGCTTAGGTGTTACAGTTTCAGTTGGTTAGGATATAGAGAATAATATAAATTCACCTGTTATGTGATATAGCTGCTGCCTGTATTGAAATAACTGTAGGTAAAGAAATGCTGTACATTATTTTTATTGTCATTATCTGTGTAACCTGACTTGTGATTTCTATATGCAGAATACTATAGGTGATGCCCAGCTCAGCCATGAAGAAAAAGGTAATATTTAGTATGCATCAGTATATATAATGTTGTATGTTACTAGGATGAAAGAGCCGCTTAAGATAATGGAGCAGATGTATTAAGCCTGGAGAAGGGATAGAGCAGTGATAAGTCCAACGTGATAACGCTCCAGCTCCTGTCATTTTTCAAATCTGTGATTGGCTGGTGCGTTATCACCTTGCACATATCACTGCTTTATCCCTTCTCCAGGTTAATACATCTGCCCCATTTAAGATATGAGCATAGTGGATATATGATGCATGTAGAGTCATCATGACTGATTTCCACATTAGATGCTTTTTCACGTGAACCGCTCAGAAGATGATGTATATGTATTATTTGGCCAGTAAGGCATAGTGTAAGGTCATTGAATAGGGGTTCGTATGTTTTGTCGACAGTCATTATCTAGCATATTGTCGGCAAAATAAATACATTTCTATAGTTGACATTGACAGCCATCATAATGGTGTTGCCCTTTTGACTTGACATATTTTACTACGTTCCATTGAATACATTTAAAATGCTGACCTGACATGTATATGGACCAGTATATATCTCAGTATTCTTATCTTGGTGAGGGTATTACATGTAACATTTCTTACTTCCAACAGGTGCTACTGATGGGCAAGAGTGGGTCAGGGAAGACCAGCATGAGATCCATCATCTTTGCAAACTACATTGCCCGGGACACGCGGCGTTTGGGGGCTACTAGTAAGAACTGCTTTACTGGAGATTGTAACAATATGTTATTTGTGAGAATAAGGAAGATCAGTCCCATTTGTAACCATATTCTCTGCACTTCTTTCTCGTGCAGTTGATGTTGAGCACTCCCACGTGCGATTTTTGGGCAATCTGGTATTGAACCTGTGGGATTGTGGTGGGTAAGTATAGTATTATTCTGCAGTGACTAAGCGGAGCGAATGCTATTGCAAATAACAAAGTAGGTAGTACGGATAGGCATCAATCCATATTCATGCCAAATACATTGATTTTAGTCTCAATTCTGGCGACATGATGTATTGATAGAATTGATCAAAAAAAAAACTAATATGGAGGATAGAGATATACACGTGATTTTACTGTCCCACCTAACCACGCTTACAGAAAAAATTTATATCCATTAATATCAATTTTTGGAAAAGATCTATATTATTTTGCAGATTACTATTAAATACAAACATGGTGATCCCATATCGATCAAAAATCTCAATATGGGGCCTCCGATTGGCCATCATTAGTAGGCAGCTTTTCATATAGCCACCAAATTTAAAAACAATGTGACTATTCTAAAGGAGCTACCACCATTTTACACATGTATGTATAAATTCAGTAGCTTATCTGAATGGACTTTTGAGATGCGAGATAAGTGCGATCATGAGGAAATATTTGTTCCCCACGGACAGGCTGGCTTTTGTCAGCCTGTGCTCCCCCAGCTTTACCACTGAAGCTCAGGAAGCACAGACTAGATGCAGCCAGCAACCCTCTTCCCCCACCAGAATCTGCAAGCTGTAGAGTCATCTAGCCCCATGCTGCAACAGAGGTGGGAGATAGATGTTTAGCAGCGGATGCTGGCTGGAAGGTGAGCGGTGGCTCAATAGCAGGGACCAGAGCTAGGGGTGTCGTTTTAGTGGTAGAGAAAGAGGCAGGTATGGCGGGATGCCGAGCGAGGGGTCCCGGAGTCGGACGGGCAGCTGGACGCCGGCACAACAAATACTGTTGAGTGCCGAGAAACACTTCCAGGAAAAGCATGCACCCAGATGGCGGCGGCCACTACAGATGACCCAGACGCATCCAGGAAATAGGACCAGATCACACTACCTGAGTAAGGGGGGTGGCTGGATATACAGAAATGGGCCCCTCTCTCACCCTAGGTATAGAGGGTTGACAGTCGGGCAGATGTCTCGGTGCCTATCCTCATGCAGAAATGCAGTTTTGGTCAAGAAGGAGCAGGTGGGTGAATGGTTCAGTCCAGCAGCTGAGGAGTGGATAATGCTGATGACTGCAAAGCTCCCTTCTTCCCTTCTCTCCTCAGCAACACTAGATGGGAGTCTAGATAAGTTAACTTACATTTACTCAGATATTTATTGAAAACATTGTTTGTATAACTTAGATTAGCCTGACAGTTCAATGTGCCAGAACTGAGAGAGGTTCTGGAAACATTGTAGAAAGCACAATCTACTATTCAAGCAATGCTACAGCAAGTTGCAGGCATATCATTCTTCAGGGAAGCACAAAGTCCCTGGGGATGAGTAATTCTGCTCAGTCACTCCATCCGGAATAGAGAAGAGGAAGAAAAGACTGTCCTATAGTCAGTCCATTCTTCTAGATAAATTGTCTGCATCCAGAAATTCAGTAGAGATTGTCCTATTGACTTTTTTTTGTTTGTTTGTTTGTTTTTTGTTACACAGTGGTATTCCAGTAATACAATGCCACCAGCTTGTCCAAAGAGAGTTTGGGTCCATGAAGTGAGCTTCCATATACACAGGACCGTTCCAAGAGGAACTAGGGATTTTCCAGATACCGCAGTTCAGGCTAGGAGGAAGTGTGGTATTGCATGATGTAAGGAAGGGGTTTTCCTTATTCCTCCTTGTCTATAAATTTTCATAAATGACACATTTATAGACATACAGATGTATCCACCGTTATCTTGAGTAGTTTTCTGTGCCTAGTCACAACATGATTTATTAGCATAAACCCTTCAGCTATTGTTCTCAACTGCAATGCAATACAGAGAACAATACAGCAGGGGATTAAGTCATTACAGCAGGGGATTAAGTCTGACTGGCCAGTCACAGACCAGGATAAATGTGGATACATCTGTAGTGTGTGTATGTATGTGTGTGTGTGTATATATGTGTGTGTGTATATATATATATATATATATATTTATTTATTTAGTAAAAAAGATTTGCGGCACTCGGACTTGTAATGAAACGAATGTATTAAAGCATCAAAAAAGTATCCATCAACGTTTCGGGGAATTTAACCCCTTTGTCAAGATGTGTGTGAGTGTACAGAACAGAAGTGACTCACCGTAAGAAGGAAGAAGCCCGCCAAACCAGGAGAGAGAAGCCGCACCGAACCCCGCCGTGAACGCTGAGCCGCGCTGGAAGATGACGCATAGAGGTGTCAGAGCGGTGACAGAGCTGGCCCGTTGCTAAGCAACGCCGGAGAAGCTTAAACACCGGGGACTGTGCAGCTGAAAGGAGAGCAAGTGAAGTGAAGTCACTACACAAAGCAGGGCCATATACATGCAAACATATTTACTTAGTAGATATATGAGTAAACGAGCCACAGATCGTGAATAAAGAAGGCATGCGTACAAAAGAAAGCAAATGCTATGAGTAACCCTTGCTGGGGGCCAATTGCAATTATATAAGGCACTCCAAGCTTATAGGGTTACTAGAGAAAAGAGCGCCAGGTAGGTGACCATAGATGCATAAACCAATAGGGAGGAAAGATAAACATAGATAAACAATCAAAATAGAGAGTACAAATAAATAAAGGCAATAACAATATGAAGTGTCCAGTTTGAAAAGACCTGTCCAAGGCACTATGTTCATCCATATTAGAACAATGGATAAAGATGTACTGTACAGCACTCGCCACTCATTTGTTCTTAACCTGTGTCAGCTGCTCCTTAGTAATTTATCAGCCAGTGTCAGGTGACTAGTGTGCCTTTTAAAAGCCATAAGATATGTGGCAGGTGCACATTAAACCAAGTAGGCATATTTGCAGTTATATTATGTGTGATACAGTTGCCAGCTTTTAATTTTTAAGACTCTGTGATAGTGTAGGACCTGCAAGAAGGTGGGGTACCTTGGCGAGCGGTGTGCAGGCTTCCGTGCATTGGCCAATTCACTAACTAAACCCCCATCATTTATTTATTGATGTTTTGAGGACAAGTGAGCTTGCTATGGTGAGTGCTGAATTTCCTGTTTGTATGTATTTGGATAGGTGGCCATGGGCTGCATGCACCCCACCCTATGAGTGGCGAGTGCGGATGCTGCACCCCGCTTCTGGGGTGGTGTCGTAGCGAGTGCTGTGGTTTTCTATATTTGCTTGTGTGTGTATGTGTATGTATGTATGTGTATATATATATATATATATATATATATATATATATATATATATTTCTCTGACGTCCTAAGTGGATGCTGGGACTCCGTAAGGACCATGGGGAATAGCGGCTCCGCAGGAGACTGGGCACAACTAAAGAAAGCTTTAGGACTACCTGGTGTGCACTGGCTCCTCCCACTATGACCCTCCTCCAAACCTCAGTTAGAATCTTGTGCCCGGCTGAGCTGGATGCACACTAGGGGCTCTCCTGAGCTCCTAGAAAAGAAAGTATATTTTAGGTTTTTTATTTTCAGTGAGATCTGCTGGCAACAGACTCACTGCTACGAGGGACTAAGGGGAGAAGAAGCGAACCTACCTGCTTGCAGCTAGTTTGGGCTTCTTAGGCTACTGGACACCATTAGCTCCAGAGGGATCGAACACAGGACCGACCTCGATCGTCCGGTCCCGGAGCCGCGCCGCCGTCCCCCTTACAGAGCCAGAAGCATGAAGATGGTCCTGAAAATCGGCGGCAGAAGACTTCGGTCTTCAACAAGGTAGCGCACAGCACTGCAGCTGTGCGCCATTGCTCCTCATGCACACCTCACACTCCGGTCACTGATGGGTGCAAGGCGCTGGGGTGGGGCGCCCTGAGCAGCAATATTAACACCTTGGCTGGCAAAATAATCACAATATATAGTCCTAGAGGCTATATATGTGAAAAATACCCCTGCCAGGATCCATAAAAAAGCGGGAGAAAGTCCGCCGAAAAAGGGGCGGGGCTATCTCCCTCAGCACACTGGCGCCATTTTTCCCTCACAGCTCCGCTGGAAGGATCGCTCCCAGGCTCTCCCCTGCAGTTTCAAGACTACAAAGGGCAAAAAAGAGAGGGGGGGCACTAAATTTAGGCGCAGCAGTATATATATAAGCAGCTATAAGGGAAAATCACTCAGTTATAGTGTTTATCCCTGTGTTATATAGCGCTCTGGTGTGTGCTGGCATACTCTCTGTCTGTCTCCCCAAAGGGCTTTGTGGGGTCCTGTCCTCTGTCAGAGCATTCCCTGTGTGTGTGCGGTGTGTCGGTACGGCTGTGTCGACATGTTTGAGGAGGAGGCTTATGTGGAGGCGGAGCAGATGCCGATAAATGTGATGTCACCCCCTGCGGGGTCGACACCTGAGTGGATGGTTATGTGGAAGGAATTACGCGACAGAGTCGACTCCTTACATAAAAGGTTTGACGACATACCAAATATGGGACAGCCGGCTTCTCAGCCTGTGCCTGCCCAGGCGTCTCAAAAGCCATCAGGGGCTCTAAAACGCCCGCTACCTCAGATGGCAGACACAGATGTCGACACGGATACTGACTCCAGTGTCGACGACGATGAGACTAATGTAACTTCCAATAGGGCCACACGTTACATGATTGAGGCAATGAAAAATGTGTTGCACATTTCTGATGTTACCCCAGGAACCACAAAAAAGGGTATTATGTTTGGAGAGAGAAAACTACCAGTAGTTTTTCCTCCATCTGAGGAATTAAATGAAGTATGTGAAGAAGCGTGGGCTTCCCCCGATAAGAAACTGGTAATTTCTAAAAGGTTACTAATGACGTACCCTTTCCCGCCAGAGGATAGGTCACGTTGGGAAACATCCCCTAGGGTGGATAAAGCGCTCACACGCTTGTCAAAAAAGGTGGCACTACCGTCTCTGGATACGGCCGCCCTAAAGGAGCCTGCTGATAGGAAGCAGGAGGCTATCCTGAAGTCTGTATATACACACACAGGTATTATACTGAGACCAGCTATTGCTTCAGCATGGATGTGCAGTGCTGCAGCTGCGTGGTCAGATTCCCTGTCGGAAAATATTGATACCCTAGACAGGGACACTATATTGCTAACCATAGAGCATATTAAAGACGCAGTCTTATACATGAGAGATGCACAGAGGGATATTTGCCGGCTGGCATCTAAAATAAGTGCAATGTCCATTTCTGCCAGGAGAGGGTTATGGACTCGGCAGTGGACAGGTGATGCAGATTCTAAAAGGCACATGGAAGTTTTGCCTTATAAGGGTGAGGAGTTGTTCGGGGATGGTCTCTCGGACCTCGTTTCCACAGCAACAGCTGGGAAGTCAGCATTTTTACCCCATGTTCCCTCACAGCCAAAGAAAGCACCGTATTATCAGGTACAGTCCTTTCGGCCCCATAAGGGCAAGCGGGTTAAAGGCGCGTCCTTTCTGCCCAGAGGTAGAGGGAAAAAGCTGCAGCATACAGCCAGTTCCCAGGAGCAAAAGTCCTCCCCCGCTTCCTCCAAGTCCACCGCATGACGCTGGGGCTCCACAGGCGGAGCCAGGTACGGTGGGGGCCCGTCTCAAAAACTTCAGCAATCAGTGGGCTCGCTCACGGGTGGATCCCTGGATCCTTCAAGTAGTATCTCAGGGGTACAAGCTGGAATTCGAGACGTCTCCCCCCCGCCGTTGCCTCAAATCTGCCTTGCCAACAACTCCCTCAGGCAGGGAGGCAGTGCTAGAGGCAATTCACAAGCTGTATTCCCAGCAGGTGATAGTCAAGGTGCCCCTCCTTCAACAAGGACGGGGTTACTATTCCACAATGTTTGTGGTACCGGACGGTTCGGTGAGACCTATTTTAAATTTGAAATCCTTGAACACATGTATAAAAAAATTCAAGTTCAAGATGGAATCGCTCAGGGCGGTTATTGCAAGCCTGGACGAGGGGGATTACATGGTATCACTGGACATCAAGGATGCTTACCTGCATGTCCCCATTTACCATCCTCACCAGGAGTACCTCAGATTTGTGGTACAGGATTGTCATTACCAATTCCAGACGTTGCCGTTTGGTCTGTCTACTGCACCGAGGGTATTTACCAAGGTAATGGCCGAAATGATGATACTCCTTCGAAAAAAGGGAGTTTTAATTATCCCGTACTTGGACGATCTCCTGATAAAGGCGAGGTCCAGGGAGCAGTTGTTGGTCGGGGTAGCACTATCTCGGGAGGTGCTACAACAGCACGGTTGGATTCTAAATATTCCAAAGTCACAGCTGGTCCCTACGACACGTCTACTGTTCCTGGGGATGGTTCTGGACACAGAACAGAAAAAAGTGTTTCTCCCGGAGGAGAAGGCCAAGGAGCTGTCATCTCTAGTCAGAGGCCTCCTAAAACCAAAACAGGTGTCGGTGCATCACTGCACGCGAGTCCTGGGAAAAATGGTAGCTTCCTACGAAGCAATTCCATTCGGCAGGTTCCATGCAAGAACTTTTCAGTGGGACCTGTTGGACAAGTGGTCCGGATCGCATCTTCAGATGCATCGGCTGATAACCCTGTCTCCAAGGACCAGGGTGTCTCTGCTGTGGTGGGTGCAAAGTGCTCATCTTCAAGAGGGCCGCAGTTTCGGCATACAGGACTGGGTCCTGGTGACCACGGATGCCAGCCTTCGAGGCTGGGGGGCAGTCACACAGGGAAGAAACTTCCAAGGACTATGGTCAAGTCAGGAGACTTCCCTACACATAAATATTCTGGAACTGAGGGCCATTTTCAATGCCCTAAGTCAGGCAAAACCCCTGCTTCAAAACCAGCCGGTACTGATCCAGTCAGACAACATCACGGCAGTCGCCCATGTAAACCGACAGGGCGGCACAAGAAGCGGGACGGCGATGGCAGAAGCCACAAGGATTCTCCGATGGGCGGAAAATCACGTGTTAGCACTGTCAGCAGTGTTCATTCCGGGAGTGGACAACTGGGAAGCAGACTTCCTCAGCAGGCACGATCTCCACCCGGGAGAGTGGGGACTTCATCCAGAAGTCTTCCAACTGATTGTAAATCGTTGGGAAAGGCCACAGGTGGACATGATGGCGTCCCGCCTAAAGAAAAAGCTAGAAAGATATTGCGCCAGGTCAAGAGACCCTCAGGCGATAGCTGTGGACGCTCTAGTGACACCGTGGGTGTACCGGTCGGTTTATGTGTTCCCTCCTCTTCCTCTCATACCCAAGGTACTGAGGATAATAAGGAGAAGAGGAGTAAGAACTATACTCATTGTTCCGGATTGGCCAAGAAGAGCTTGGTACCCGGAACTTCAAGAAATGATCTCAGAGGACCCATGGCCTCTGCCGCTCAGACAGGACCTGCTGCAGCAGGGGCCCTGTCTGTTCCAAGACTTACCGTGGCTGCGTTTGATGGCATGGCGGTTGAACACCAGATCCTGAAGGAAAAGGGCATTCCGGAGGAAGTCATTCCTACGCTGATTAAAGCTAGGAAAGAAGTGACCGCAAACCATTATCACCGCATTTGGCGAAAATATGTTGCGTGGTGTGAGGCCAGGAAGGCCCCAACGGAGGAATTTCAGCTGGGTCGATTTCTGCACTTCCTACAGTCAGGGGTGACTATGGGCCTAAAATTGGGTTCCATTAAGGTCCAGATTTCGGCTCTATCGATTTTCTTCCAGAGGGAACTGGCTTCACTACCTGAAGTTCAGACTTTTGTTAAGGGAGTGCTGCATATTCAGCCCCCTTTTGTGCCTCCAGTGGCACCTTGGGATCTCAACGTGGTGTTGGATTTCTTAAAGTCACATTGGTTTGAGCCACTTAAAACTGTGGAATTAAAATATCTCACGTGGAAAGTGGTCATGCTGTTGGCCTTGGCTTCGGCCAGGCGTGTGTCTGAATTGGCGGCTTTGTCATGTAAAAGCCCTTATCTAATTTTCCATATGGATAGGGCAGAATTGAGGACTCGTCCCCAGTTTCTCCCTAAGGTGGTATCAGCCTTTCATTTGAACCAACCTATTGTGGTGCCTGCGGCTACTAAAGACTTGGAGGCTTCCAAGTTGTTGGACGTAGTCAGGGCCCTGAAAATCTATGTTTCCAGGACGGCTAGTGTCAGGAAAACTGACTCGCTATTTATCCTGTATGCACCCAACAAACTGGGTGCTCCTGCTTCAAAGCAGACTATTGCTCGCTGGATCTGTAGTACGATTCAGCTTGCACATTCTGTGGCTGGACTGCCGCATCCTAAATCAGTGAAAGCCCATTCCACAAGGAAGGTGGGCTCTTCTTGGGCGGCTGCCCGAGGGGTCTCGGCTTTACAACTTTGCCGAGCAGCTACTT
This sequence comes from Pseudophryne corroboree, assembly GCF_028390025.1. Lineage (NCBI taxonomy): Eukaryota > Metazoa > Chordata > Amphibia > Anura > Myobatrachidae > Pseudophryne > Pseudophryne corroboree. Next base: position 115,694,412 of record NC_086448.1, read on the forward strand.
GGTCGGGGTCAAACACATTTGCTAAATTCTACAAGTTTGACACCCTGGCTGAGGAGGACCTAGAGTTTGCCCATTCGGTGCTGCATAGTCATCCGCACTCTCCCGCCCGTTTGGGAGCTTTGGTATAATCCCCATGGTCCTTACGGAGTCCCAGCATCCACTTAGGACGTCAGAGAAAATAAGATTTTACTCACCGGTAAATCTATTTCTCGTAGTCCGTAGTGGATGCTGGGCGCCCATCCCAAGTGCGGATTGTCTGCAATACTTGTATATAGTTATTGTTTAACTAAAGGGTTATTGTTGAGCCATCTGTTGAGAGGCTCAGTTATATTTCATACTGTTAACTGGGTATAGTATCACGAGTTATACGGTGTGATTGGTGTGGCTGGTATGAGTCTTACCCGGGATTCAAAATCCTTCCTTATTGTGTCAGCTCTTCCAGGCACAGTATCCTAACTGAGGTCTGGAGGAGGGTCATAGTGGGAGGAGCCAGTGCACACCAGGTAGTCCTAAAGCTTTCTTTAGTTGTGCCCAGTCTCCTGCGGAGCCGCTATTCCCCATGGTCCTTACGGATTCACCCCCCTTCGCATTTTTCATGTTTTGTTGCCTCACACCTGGAATTAAAATGGATTGTTTGAGGGTTTGCATCATTTCATTCACGGAACATGCCTACAACTTTGAAGATGTGTTGGGGTGGGGTTTTAATTTTTTTTTTTATTGTGCAACAAATAGGACAAAATAACAGAAAACTTTACCGTGCATAATTATTCACCCCCTCCTAAAGTCAGTACTTTATAGAGCCACCTTTTGCTGCAATTACAGCTGCAAGTCGCTTTGGATAAGTCTCTATGAGCTTGCCACTGGGATTTTTGACCATTCCTCAAGGCAAAACTGCTCCAGCTCCTTCATGTTGGATGGTTTCCGCTTGTGAACAGCAATCTTCATGTCTGACCACAGATTCTCAATTGGATTGAGATCTGGGCCATTCCAACACATTTTAAATGTTTCCCCTTAAACCACTCGAGTGTTGCTTTAGCAGTATGCTTCGGGTCATTGTCCTGCTGGAAGGTGAACCTCCATCCCAGTCTCAAATCACAGGCAGACTGAAATCAGTTTTGCGCAAGAATATCCCTGTATTTAGCACCATCCATCTTTTTCCCTTGACTCGAAACAGTTTACTTGTCCCTGCTGCTGAAAAACATCCCCACAGCATGATGCTGCCACCACCATGTTTCACTGTGGGGATGGTGTTCTTGGGGTGATGGGATGTGTTGTACTTGCGCCAGACATAACATTTTCCTTGGTGGCCGAAAAGTACAATTTTAGTCTTAACTGACCAGAGCACCTTCCTCCATACATTTTGGGAGTCGTCCACATGCCTTTTGGCAAACTCAAAACATGCCTTCTTATTTTTAACACTGAGTAATGGTTTTTTTCTGGCCACTCTTCCATAAAGCCCAGCTCTATGGATTGTACGGCTTATTGTGGTCACATGTGCAGATGCACCAGTCTCTGCTGTGGAACTCTGCATCTCCTTCAGGGTTACCTTTGGTCTCTGTGCTGCCTCTCTGATTAATGCCCTCCTTGCCCGGTCTGTGAGTTTTGGTGGCCGGCCCTCTCTTGGCAGGTTTGTTGTGGTACCATGTTCTTTCCATCTGAAGATGATTGATTTGATGGTGCTCCGAGGGATCATCAAATAGCTCTTTGGTCTTCATGTTGTGATGCCCCTTGCTTAGTGGTGTTGTAGCCTCTGGGGCCTTTCAGAAAAGGTGGGTTTATACTGACAGATCATTTGACACTTAGATTGCACACAGATGGACTTCATTTCACTAATTATGTGACTTCTGAAGGTAATTGGTTGCACCAGAACTTTTGAGGGTCTTCATAGCAAAGGGGGTGAATACATATGCACATGCTAATTTTCACATTTTTTTTTATAAAATCGGATTGACGTCGAAAACGTGACTAAAACTGCAGCTAATCCGCCGATCCACGTGTTTATTTACAAGTCTGAAATACAGCAGCCCTATTGAATAGGTCGAATCATGTCGGAAACTGCCCTCTTTCCGACTAGATGGCAGTTCCGACTTCAATTGAATACTGCCCATAGAAATAGATTCAACTAAAAAGTACCAAATCCTTTATGCCCTGTACTACTATATATATTTTCTAATAAGCATCTTCTTCATCTTGGGAACTTTCCTTTTTGTTTTTTTTTAGTAACCACAGTGTTAAAACGCCATTGTTTTGTGTTTATTTAATATATTTGTGTGTGTGTGTGACTATACCATTTTGTTGCTGTTAGTCAGGATACATTCATGGAGAATTACTTCACCAGCCAGCGTGACAACATATTCCGCAATGTTGAAGTTCTTATCTACGTCTTTGATGTTGAGAGCAGAGAGCTGGAGAAGGACATGCACTATTACCAGTCCTGTTTGGAAGCCATCTTACAGAACTCTCCTGATGCCAAGGTGTTCTGTCTGGTTCACAAGATGGACTTAGTGCAAGAAGATCAAAGAGATCTGGTTAGTTGAATTTGAAAAATTGAACACTTTAAAGATCAAAATGTATTTTTGTTGTAGACTTGTCTTTATTCCTCAGCTAAGCATTTATCCATGTTTTCCAGAAATGTGAAATGGATATGCCTTAAATATTATATCATTTGAAACTTTTTTTTTTTTTTTTTTTTAAATGCAGTGGCAGTATAGCTTCTATTAAAAATAAAGGACATAGCAGCTACAAACTGGATTTTTTTTGTAAGATTTTTATATGGTTAAATGGGCTCCAGCTTGTTGTTGTTGTTGTTTTTATTTTATTTTCCTGATCATCTGTCACCCTCTATATGACATCTTAAGAGTTTACCATGTGTTTTACAAAAATGTCTCACGGCGCTAATAATAATTGAGTTACTTTAAAAATCTAACCTTAATAGTGAAAATTAAATTACATTCAGCTGCTGAGTGTCGATTATGCTTGTTTGAGCTTAAACATGAATGGAACTCCTATTTTAATAAGAGAACCAACTCGACAATACTGGAAAACCACTCTGCGCTAATTTTAACTAACAGGCTTTAAAATAAAGTGTAGTCTCATGTACACATAATTAGTTTATTTAATAAAACGATCACATTAATCAGTATATAGTGTATAATATAAATGCGATCACCATATAAAATTAATCCATAAACGGTGTATGTATACATACAAAACTTCATGCCACTTTGCATATATTCTTGAACTAACCACAATAAAATCCTAATTCTAATGGCGGGTCTTTAAATGAATTTAAATGGAGGTGAATAAGATCGTTTTCCTAATCTGAATGAAAATGATAGATATCACTGCAATGGCCACAGTGTGTAGAGATGAATGTCCTTGTTCTCTGGAGTTATGGAACAAAGAAAGTCCTCACGACATTCCCTTAGCAGGTGGAGAGAGAACAGGTATTTCACATAATAGTCACCACTTGATCAATAATATATTGGTCTCAGCGGACCAGTGTGCAAATAGCAATTCATTCGAAAATGCCCGGACAAGCCGTCTGTGAATAAAACACGCTCACCCTCTGTCTTAATTCATACGGTCCAGCTGAACGTGCACTGTGTTAACCGGCCAGGTGCGGCTAGGAGGCTCCGGACGTCTCCAACCTCCAAGATGAAATTGCTGCTGCAGTTCCCAAGTGCCGCTGATGAATTAGGCTGGCATCCGGCATTGCACAGTGTCTAAATGAGAATGTCCACAATAGCGGTAGCACTGTCACCAAGTGTCCCTTTTCCCCTAACGCGTTTCGCTCGTTCCTGGAGCTTTATCAAATAGTTTTCCAGTATTTACCATGTCTTTTACCTGTACACCACCACCAAAATGAATCTCTGCTTTACTGACGTTTGCTACAAGAGAACTGGAAGCTCTACAGTTATGCTAGTTTAGGGCAGGACAGTTGCCTTCCACATTGTGTGAAATTCACCAGCAGTAAAAATGCTTCTACAGCAAGCATTTGTATCTAGCTCTGTCACTGGTGTGCTGGTCTGTAGTCAGCGGCTCGCTCTGTCACTGGTGTGCTGGTCTGTAGTCAGCGGCTCGCTCTGTCACTGGTGTGCTGGTCTGTAGTCAGCGGCTCGCTCTGTCACTGGTGTGCTGGTTTGTAGTCAGCGGCTCGCTCTGTCACTGGTGTGCTGGTCTGTAGTCAGCGGCTCGCTCTGTCACTGGTGTGCTGGTCTGTAGTCACCGGCTCGCTCTGTCACTGGTGTGCTGGTCTGTAGTCAGCGGCTCGCTCTGTCACTGGTGTGCTGGTCTGTAGTCAGCGGCTCGCTCTGTCACTGGTGTGCTGGTCTGTAGTCAGCGGCTCGCTCTGTCACTGGTGTGCTGGTCTGTAGTCAGCGGCTCGCTCTGTCACTGGTGTGCTGGTTTGTTGTTAGCGGCTCGCTCTGTCACTGGTGTGCTGGTCTGTAGTCAGCGGCTCGCTCTGTCACTGGTGTGCTGGTCTGTAGTCAGCGGCTCGCTCTGTCACTGGTGTGCTGGTCTGTAGTCAGCGGCTCGCTCTGTCACTGGTGTGCTGGTCTGTAGTCAGCGGCTCGCTCTGTCACTGGTGTGCTGGTTTGTAGTCAGCGGCTCGCTCTGTCACTGGTGTGCTGGTTTGTAGTCAGCGGCTCGCTCTGTCACTGGTGTGCTGGTTTGTAGTTAGCGGCTCGCTCTGTCACTGGTGTGCTGGTCTGTAGTCAGCGGCTCGCTCTGTCACTGGTGTGCTGGTTTGTAGTTAGCGGCTCGCTCTGTCACTGGTGTGCTGGTTTGTGGTCAGTATCGCGTTTTGTTCCAGGTCTTCAAAAAAAAAAAAATGCTGAAATCCTGTATTTGGTTTAGTACAGTCTTCTGAGATCACAGCATTTTCAAAGTAATTATTTGAAGAAACACAATATTTAACAAATCATGTAAGCATTTAAATATAAGGTGCTGTCTCTTTTTACAATAACATTGTATCTGTTGTATTGATAATGATTTGCTGTGTATACTAGTTTATTGTATATGTATAATACCTTTTGGGATCTGTATTCACTCATATATCCTGGCTCATGCTACCAAGACTTTAGATATTATTTCCACAAATATTGCGAAGTACATATTGCTTGCATCATAGTGCAAATGGTTATGCCATTGAGCCTGAGGGAGAGAACTAACACTAAAAAGCACAAACCTCTTCAATAGTAGAAAGGATTTAGACCTTTTTAGGCAAAATATCCAAATAAAATATTTATACACGTGTAAAAGTATATGGTTGATCATAAATTATGGCATCCTTTTAAGTACATCATGTATTTTCTTTATATCCTAGCCATGACTGACCGAGCGTTACTTCCTTTGTTTCCTTTGTAGATATTTAAGGAGCGAGAGGAGGATTTGAGGCGACTTTCCCGGCCGTTAGACTGCGCATGTTTTAGGACCTCTATTTGGGATGAGACATTATACAAGGTAGATGATACGACCTCTTCCTTTAAACGAGATGAATGGGCAGTGGTAGAATGTTTAAATTTTATATGTCTTTGGTCTCTTGTCTTTCTGTTCAGGCCTGGTCCAGCATTGTGTATCAGCTCATCCCCAATGTGCAGCAGCTGGAAACCAACCTGCGTAACTTTGCCCAGATCATTGAGGCTGATGAAGTGCTGCTGTTTGAGAGGGCAACTTTTTTGGTGAGGTTATTTTGGTGCCATGTTTATCTGGTATTGGTATCCGTGCTAGAGGTATTGTATGAAAATGTGTAATTGTGGAATTTTTCATTTTCCAGGTCATCTCTCACTACCAGTGCAGGGAACAGAGGGATATTCACAGGTTTGAGAAGATTAGTAATATTATAAAGCAGTTCAAGCTAAGCTGCAGGTGAGAAAGTGTATAAACACCCAAGCTTTTGCTTATTTAACCTTTATTATCACAGTATAGCAGGATTAAATATAGACTCCTTACTTCAAAGATATGGGTGGTGGCCTTGGACTGCACACCCTAATTCAAAACATAATGAAAGGTGCTAGCATGCTGAGACTTGTAGTTCCACACAAATGCTAAACACTGCTAATCAGAATAATTATAATAAACTCTGCAATATACAGTAGAGTAAATTTAAGGCGCATAACATAATTTGGGCCAAAAATATGGGCCCACGACCAGGGCACGGGACTTGAACCTTAGTGTTCCCGATCCACCAGATGAGGTCACCTGGTTGAAGCTGGTGGGACCATATTTTTGGCCAAAATTATGTTAAGCACCTCAAATTTACTCTACCATATGTTGAAGAGTTAATTATAATTATACTGATTAGCAGTGTTTTGCATTTAGAGTGTGCACCTGCATTTTCTCTTTTTCCTTACTTAGAATTCAAGCAAAAGGTCAGCTGTCTTGTGTAATAGTGTTCTTGTCTACAATTCCATGAATTAGAATTTTCAGTAAAACTATGTAACATGCCCTTATGATTGTGGACATTTGCATCCAGGCTATGAAGCTTTGGAATCTTTCCAAATGTTCGCTCATTTTTTTTCTCTTTTACTTTGCCTGACTCATGCCTCTTATAATTTACAGTAAGTTGGCTGCCTCTTTCCAGAGCATGGAAGTTCGCAATTCTAACTTTGCTGCCTTCATAGATATCTTCACATCCAACACCTATGTTATGGTTGTCATGTCTGACCCCTCGATTCGTAAGTTCAGTTGTTTACACTTTGTGCTCTTCACACTTGTATAAGTAAAACTATGAATTTGAATGTGGAAAGCGCCTGTGTGTTTATAGCTGGCTGTATCTTACATATTGTTAGAGCTGTGCTCATTACATTTTGTAATAATAAGGTCCATACCTGATGACACTAAGGAGTGTATTAGCAGGATCAGTGGCCATGTTGTTCTAATCTATCTTCTCCTCTTCAACAGCTTCAGCTGCAACTTTAATAAATATACGTAATGCAAGGAAACACTTTGAGAAGCTGGAGCGCGTGGATGGTCCCAAACACAGTCTCCTTATGCGCTGATTCTTCATCCAGAGATTGTTCATTTCCTTATTAAGCGTCTATATGGACTTAACATTTCTAGACCCTTTTTTTTCCAAACCTCATGTTTGTGTTTAATCTCTGAGTTGGGGTTCAACTCAAATTCCCCTCCATGCCTCATTGTGCATGAATAACGCATCCGAATCACTGAGGTGGATTTACGAAGTGCAAATGCACAGTTACCAATAACAACAGATCGACAAAGGGTTTTGAATAGACAGTGGTGTGATCAAAGTTAAACTGGACACAAGCTAGACAACAAATGTGAATATCTGGTTGCCCTGGGTTACTGCACATTTACATTTTTTGCACTTTGTTAGTAACCCATCCCACTGCTGGCAGCCTTACAGAGTGGCACCAGAGTGATTAATATTGGTTTTCCAAAGTCATGCCTTAGTAGTGCAATGTCTGCATTGTCTGGCCCCTCAATGCAGCTGGCAAGTTGTGTATAATGAAATGCAAATCAAACATTCATTAACCTCTTACCTATACTTTGCTCTGCTGTTTGTGAGCAGTGGTCGGTTACCTTTTAGGTGGGATAAATGGAATTTTGCTCAGGCCATTCTATTACTAAGAAAATTCAGTGTATTTTATGCTTTGGAATAAAAATATGCTTAAAAAAAAAAAAAAAGTCTATATTTGACAAATCCATTTTGTATAGCACAATCCCTGGGCAAATGTCATGCAAAAGAAAATATTCTTAAATAAAACTTTATGCTAGCTGTATTGATTATAAACCATATTCACCACTTCTGGCACATTTCACATTTGTTTACATCATTAAATCTTATTCTTACTATTGATCAATGTCATACTTTCTACTTTTTTGGTTTTCCTTCCATGAGCTCCCAGAGGGGAGAAATGGACAGTGCATGTGGAGAGCAACACGATTCACATCGATAACACATGATGTGGTGAGAAGACATAAATTCATGAACTAAACTAAAGCTGGGTACACCCTAGACCAGTGATGGCTAACCTTTGACACTCCAGCTGTTGTTGAACTACACATCCCAGCATGCCCTGCTACAGTTTTGCTATTTGGCCATGCTAAAACTGATGCAGGGCATGCTGGGATGTGTAGTTCAACAACAGCTGGAGTGTCAAGGTTAGCCATGTCTGCACTAGACAATAGTATGTACCCCATGATGTCGTTTGCAGTCGGCTGGTGGCATTGGCAAGTGCATATACGCTTGCCGATGCCGTTGCTGGCTATATCGCCGTTGGACATGCGTGCACGGCCGAAGGGCAATGTCGCTGATGACGCACAGGAGCATGCATCATCAGCGACATAGTGCATACACTAGACGATATCGTGAACGATGTGTCTGTATATGCCACATCGCCCACTTTATCGTCTAGTAGTGTGTACCCAGCATAGCTCTGCAGGTATGTATACACTATTATAGTGCTGCTTTCACTACCCTATTGGCAACTGGCTGCATTATAAAAATGTGTCTGTCTCAAAGTGAAATTAACAAGAAATTAGCAAGCAATACAATATCTGTATACCTTTTTAAGGAGACCTCCAAAGATTTATTTAAAATCTAATGATTTGTATAGATTCACTGTAATTAGACAGCTGGAATGCACACCTTAATTTGAATAAAGACTAAGAATACATTTTTTTCTCTTATGTCCTAAAGGATACTGTACTGGGGTCCATTTAGTACCATGGGGTATAGACGGGTCCACTAGGAGCCGTGGGCACTTCAAGAATTTGATAGTGTAAGATGGTTCCTCCCTCTATGCCCCTCCTACCAGACTCGGTTTAGAACATGTGCCCGGAGGAGCCGGTCACGCTGAAGGAAGCTTCTGAAGAGTTTTCTGCATTTATTTTATATGTTTGTTATTTTCAGGCAGGGCTGGATGACACAATATTGGATAATCTAAGGGAATTGGGAATTACCTGGTGAAAGATACCTTGATGTGCATACTTTCTTTATTCTTTGTGTGAGTGTGGTACGCCTTTAAATAGATCTTGGCATAAAAGCCCACACTCTACTCTAGCTTTATTCTGCAATATGCAGAATATACTGCACATTGGATGTTAATTGCTTTATTTTTCATATTGGAGTAATTGCACTGAACATCTACCACTGGAAGAAGGATTCGAACTGCAAGACCCTCTGCATTTCCTCTAAAAGGGATGTATCTACGTCATTATTTCTCTAACGCACAGTGTGTTCAATAGGTTTAAAAAAATAATTTTTGTTTGATATTCTGCTTTTTAAATGTGGTGACATTTATATTTAGACCTGAGCTGCTTTGCGCCACATTGGTGCACTCTCCAAAAAACCCTAGTTCTTCAGGGAGAATATACAAACTCCACACAGGGTCATGGTGGGAATTCAGCCCATGACCTGACTGCTTTGAGGCAGCAATGCTGACCGTTGCGCTATATATGGATGTCAAGGATACAATAACAATATCTGTTAAGGCGTTTGAGGATTATACAAAGAGGAAATTAATTTCTTTGTGAAGTTTATTTGGACAACTTTGCGTCTTCAGCAAGATTATGGCATAAACAGCAGAGGCCCGATGAGCCCTGATTACACCTTTGGGCAGCTGGAAGGAAAACTGATTATCAAACATCACGTCATCAATTCAGAGACGCAAGACGCTATAGACCAGGATGCAATGCAAGAGGTCAGAATATTCCTTCTGCCTCCAGACAGCCTTTTCCAGCCCTCACTATTAATTAATGAAATGTTATTTGTAACCACAATTATTGTAAGAATTTAAAATGGCAATTTTATTAAAACATGCTGGATTTTTGTCTTCAATAAAACAAAGTGGTTCTTAAGCTAAGTATATACTATACCATTAGTGGGCCGGTTTGCCAGTAAGCGGGAGATCATCCTGATTTGTTGAACAGTGTGTATAAACAATTGTTTTGGTGTTTTGCTGATAAATCTGGCAAATCTTGCCAACAAACATGGCTGTTTGATTATCTTATCTGTCGGGCAGGACCGAAAATCAAGGCCACAATCTCCTGATATTGACCAGGTTGTGTGCATTCTCACCATATGTCGAGGTGTAAAAATCAGGTAGTGTGTGGATTAACACGATTTTTTTCCCTTTGTCCGATGTCACAAGATCATAATAAACTGTGTAGCACAGATATTGAAGCCTTCCTCTAGGCGAATAATCATCCCGATAAAAAAATCTGATAGTGTGTTCCTCACTTCAGATCCAATTCAACTTTCATATTAACCAGGCAGTTGTGCCAAGAATGGGGAGGGGTACTGCTTACTCAGGCATGGGCCGGCTGGAGGGGCCCAAAGGTGACCCAGTTCAGCTGCTTAGGTAGGGGCTGGGCAATTTACAAAATACAAAAAACAAATACTCAAAAAGGCGCTCAGTGGGGGTCATTCCGAGTTGTTTGCTCGTTATTTTTTTCTCGCAACGGAGCGAATAGTCGCTAATGCGCATGCGCAATGTCCGCAGTGCGACTGCGCCAAGTAAATTTGCTATGCAGTTAGATTTTGAACTCACGGCATTACAAGGTTTTTTCTTCGTTCTGGTGATCGTAATGTGATTGACAGGAAGTGGGTGTTTCTGGGCGAAAACTGGCCGTTTTATGGGTGTGTGTGAAAAAACGCTACAGTTTCTGGGAAAAACGCGGGAGTGGCTGGAGAAACGGGGGAGTGTCTGGGCGAACGCTGGGTGTGTTTGTGACGTCAAACCAGGAACGACAAGCACTGAACTGATCGCAGATGCCGAGTAAGTCTGAAGCTACTCTGAAACTGCTAAGAAGTGTCTATTCGCAATTCTGCTAATCTTTCGTTCGCAATTTTGATAAGCTAAGATTCACTCCCAGTAGGCGGCGGCTTAGCGTGTGCAATTCTGCTAAAAGCAGCTTGCGAGCGAACAACTCGGAATGACCCCCAGTGTTGTTTCATGTAAACAAATATGGTGAATACTTAAAGTCCATATGTACGACAAGGGATAAATAGTACAACTCCAATGAGAGCCTCCTGTAGGGGTGTTGACGAATCTTCTAATCCACAGATAACTCACGGTGATATGCAATGGAAAAATAAATGAAATATCATGGTATAGTAAATCTGAAGGATATTCTCTCAGACAAATGCTAAACCAAATGTTTAAGGGTAGCGTACCACACTCACAATGAATAAAATTAAGCTCCACACGTAAAGGTATCTTTTTAGGCAGGACTGTAAGAATATTCCATAACAATGGATGCGTACCATTACTCACTTAAAATCAAGCGTAGATCCTCCCATAACGGTTTCTTTTATGTCCTGCTCCAAAAATGGACGAGGGAGTGGTAATATAAAACACTATTTATTTAAAAAAAAAAATATTGACAGGTGACCACACATATACAACAAGTAATGTGTGATACTACCTATCTGCACCCTTCCAACGCGTTTCTCCCCGTTTAGGTTTTTTTTTTTTAAACAGGGAGAAACGCGTTGGAGGGTGCAGATAGGTAGTATCACACATTACTCATCTGTTGTGATTGTTCATTACATCTGGCTGGTATTGCCGTTTTCGGCCGGCGGCCACCACCGGCTTTTCCATTGCCACCCTTGAGTTGTATATGTGTGGTCTCCTGTCAATATTTTATTTTTTAAATAATTAGTGTTTTATATTACCACTCCCTCGTCCATTTTTGGAGCAGGACATAAAAGAAACCGTTATGGGAGGATCTACGCTTGATTTTAAGTGAGTAATGGTACGCATCCATTGTTATGGAATATTCTTACAGTCCAGCCTAAAAAGATACCTTTACGTGTGGAGCTTAATTTTATTCATTGTGAGTGGGGTACGCTACCCTTAAACATTTGGTTTAGCATTTGTCTGAGAGAATATCCTTCAGATTTACTGGACTTACTATACCATGATATTTCATTTATTTTTCCATTGCATATCACCGTGAGTTATCTGTGGATTAGAAGATTCGTCAACGCCCCTACAGGAGGCTCTCATTGGAGTTGGACTCTTTATCCCTTGTCGTACATATGTACTTTAAGTATTCACCATATTTGTTTACATGAAACAACACTGAGCGCCTTTTTGAGTATTTGTTTTTTGTATATTGCTCTGTAAGGGTGAGGTGGCCCTTTTTTCCTCAAGTGGCTGCACAAGTGTGTTTGCGCCTTGGGTTTTTGATTATTTTTCTTGTTATAGGGGCTGGGCAATTGTCCCCATCTGTAATGCTTCTCTGCCCACTACGGTATAACAGCGCATCAGCACAACGGGCAGTGAGAGACAGCAGCTTCGTTGGACCCTCCACAACGGAGCAGCAGCAATCAGAGATATCACGGACCACATCTGGGTGTCACACTTTCAGGGAGTGACCCTAAAATGCCGGCTCATCTGCAGTGACATTATTGAGCAGCACCCGGCTCCTGTCACTGAGGAGAAGCTGGCATTGCAGTCAGAATCACTAGCATCTCATGCCCCCTGAGTGATGTAAACGGGCCCTGCAAGGCACGTCCCCTTCCAGCAAGGCCATGCCCCTTTTTGTTTGCGTATGTTGGGGGGAGCTAATGATGGCACTTGGCATCACCTCCCCCCATGCCGCCACTCTCAGCAGTTTCCTTTCTAACCAATGTATGCTGCGCTGCTAAACAGCAGTAGTTTGCGGAGAAGTGACATAGGCAGGGCGATCGACTATAACCCACACAAGAATCACCCCTAGTTCTGGTTTAGTACCCCGACACATCTGAATTCCCAGTGGCCTTGTAACCAGATTGTTTACCATCTTTTTGCCTCGAGCCTACCAACGGTAAAGAAAAGATGCTGCATTCAGTGGATACAGTGAGAGCAATTACTGTACATTTACATGTAAAGGTCCTGCCCCATGCAAGCAAGTCATTTACAAGTGGACTAAAGAAATAAAGAAAGATGGTAAACAATCTCCTGTTTAATAATCATATAAGAAAGATGGACAAAAAGTGTCTGAGATACTAAGAGAAAACCTGACCTGTGGCAAATTCTTGATCAAGGAGGGCTCATGCTTCAATGGCGGAACTTTACAAGACAACAGGATGGGCATCTAGCCTTACCTTCTCTAGCAATTGTCAGCTGGACATATAAGGCCTGATTCATATTTGTAAGTAACACGAAAAGCAAAACGTCATTTTGTGTCTGGAACAAACCATGTTGCCATGCAAGGGGATCAAATTTATTTACAGTATGTTGTTTCTGTGCAGGGTAAATACTGGCTATTTGCATGTGCACAGATAAACACAAATGGGTGTATATCCAACTATGGGTCATCCCCATAGAAATCAGGAAGATGCAGTATGCGCTGAATATGGTTATAAAGTACCACAACCACCAGTGCTAAGGATCAGACTGCTGCTAATGGTAGTACAATATTAAATAGTCTTCACTATTAACCAATCACTGTGCAAGCTGTTTGCTCATTGGTGGTCATTCCGAGTTGTTCGCTCGTTGCCGATTTTCGCTATGCTGCGATTTGCTGCTAAATGCGCATGGTACGCAGGGCGCATGCGCTTAGTTATTTAACTAAAAAAGCAGTTTTGCTGTTGTTCGTGCGGCGCTTTTCAGTCGCACTGCTGATCGGTGAGTGATTGACAGGAAAGGGGCGTTTCTGGGTGGTAACTGAGCGTTTTCCGGGAGTGTGCTAAAAAACGCAGGCGTGTCAGGCAAAAACGCAGGAGTGGCTGGCCGAACTCAGGGCGTGTTTGTGACGTCAAACCAGGAACTAAGCGGACTGTGGTGATCGCAATCTAGGAGTAGGTCTGGAGCTACTCAGAAACTGCAAGGAATTATTTATTAGCAGTTCTGCTAATCTTTCGTTCGCTATTCTGCTAAGCTAAGATACACTCCCAGAGGGCGGCGGCATAGCGTGTGCAATGCTGCTAAAAGCTGCTAGCGAGCGAACAACTCGGAATGACCCCCATAGTTACTACCTAGTGGGTTTATCACTGACAAAAGGAAGAATCCAGGCTTACTTGGCAGATTACAACCCAGTCCCTTCCATAAGGTAAAATACATATTTCAGTATCACGCAATTACCATGGTACTCATTCTTAAGGGCCCCATACACGACCGCGACATGTCAGACGGACATGTGGTGGGCGATCACCACCGGCAGCCTCCCGGGGGGCAGGATCGCCCAAGATACATTGTATGCTGTCCTTTTGCATACGATGTATCTTGGGCGATCCCAGCCATGCCTGCGGGATCGGACCAGATTGAATGTGCAGCACATTCAATCTGGAGGATCCGATCCGATGCTCACGGGAATGAGCATCGGATCAGAAACGCCTCCCAAAATGCACGATTTCATCCGATATATTGGTCCGAATGCCCGAAATCTGGCATTATCGTCCTAGTGTATGGGGCCCTTAAACTTGATTGCGCACTCATTCTTCCACTAGACTTGAGATTGAGCTAGGGATGGCCATCCACCATCGATGATTACAAACCAGCCTATCTCCTCCCCCTGATGGACCCATGAAGCCCCGCCCCAGGCACTGAGTGGTCAACAGTTTAGTAAGCCAAAGAGCAGGGATGACCATCGGTGGGTGAAACCATCAGTGATTTCTCTGTAAATAGTTTTATACCATCAAGGTTAACCATCGATGGTTAACTTATCAATGGCCATCCCTAGATTGAGCATTTGCACTCTGAAAATGGCAAAATAAAAAGCGGTTCTCTCCCCTCAGACAACTTTAATTATTGGGTAGTGTTTGCACCCTTGCCTTTATTTATTTTTTATATCATCAATCACTTTTATTTCTGTTGACCTTGGATACAATACTGTGTGGAGATGATAAAAGCACAACACACAAGGTAAAGCAATGAATTGTAAACTTGTCAGAGGGCACATACAAGCCAATAAATTAATATTTCCTAGAAGATGAACAAACTCTTCCATCACATAGAGATTTCCACCATTGAGCATTAATGAGTGGCTGGCTGCATTTTTGTTTAGGGGTGAAAGGTATCTAACCCAATATGTTGCTTTGGGGCATAATCCAGACTTTGTCTAGGGCTGACCAGGGCCTCATTAGACCTTAGTTCAGTATATCTTCCAACCATCCCAATTTTGGCAGGACAGTCTCACTCTCAAGGTTCCTTATCAGCACTTCTCAAAAATTGGGAGGTATGCTGTAGGGTGCAGACCGTTTTCCCAGCATCCCCGGGGGCACCGAGAGGGAGCAAACTGGCTCAGCATTGTCTGAGGGGCCTGTGGGGGCTTGGAGAGCTGTCGCGGAAGAGAAATGTCCCCCTCCATAGCATGCGCCGGTCTCTCCTGGGCCCGCAGTTTGTCTTGGTGGCCCTGAACATATTTTCCATAATACAGCCACCAACCTTTCCTCTGATTATACGCAATGGTGACTGTTTGTACATCAAAGGGGTAGACAGTAGCTGTAACAGTTTTGCTACAACAACAACAACCACCAGGATTAGGCTGCGGGATGGGAGGGTTAGGGTCAGGCTCCACAACAGAAGGTTTAGGATTAGGCACTAAGGGGAGGTTAGGTTTAGACTGGGGGGGAGGGGTTAGGGGTAGGTAAGGAATACGGACTAGAACTGACACCACGTCAGATGTCTGAGCCGGAACTGTTCCACATGAGACCCACGGTATTTGGGAGATGCAGCTGCTGCCAGGAGCAGAAGAGTCACCGTTTGACCACCAGGGATGGTTTGTTAGCATTCTATCATGTCGATATTTCGGCAGTGACCACATAATAAGTGCCGACACGATGAATTGACCTTATATACCTGACCCCTGCTGCAAATATGTTTACATGATATAGTGGCTAAACCCGTCTAAATTTCTGGTTAGGGCACCATGCAGTTCTAGAACATTTCTGCTCGCCACCTCAATGGAACAACAGTTGAATTGCTCCGTCGGGCGCCATCTAGTGGCAGCCGTGGGGGAAAACAATTGAATCGCCCCCTAAGAGCTTTATGTAGTCTAAGTGGTGCTTTTACTGCTGGTCACTTACTAGTAACTATTATAACGTCAGTAAGTCAGACCTACGTCTTTCTATCAAGACATAGCATACATTTTTTTATGAATGAAGTTTGTGATCCCTAAATAGAAAGTTTCCCAGTCTTGAAATGTCACACTGAGCTGAAAGGCATACCACACGCTCCTACAGGACAAGCGGCTGCCAGGCGCCATCATGAAACACAGTAGTCATTTCAAGGGTACAACAGTGACGTCTTCACATAGCTGGCTGGAAATGTCATGAGTGTCTGAAGTCTCAGATCTATATTTAGATTAATATTCTAATATCATTGATGGGATCGTAGCATGCAGATAAAGGAAAGAACCACATGTAGTGTTTATGATAGTTTAATACATACCTCACAAAACACTCCATTTAAATTCATATAATCATGTTTAAAGGAAAGATTTGATTCTACAGGCCTGATTAATTGTTGTACTGTAAGATGTAGCAGCTATATTGTGCTAATGCCGCAGGAGGAGTCTGAAGGAAAAAACGGTGCTTTTTGCCGTCATCACAGATCCCAGTGCTATGTCCACAGCAAAATTGTCCCAGTCGCCACTCAAGTCCCGCCCCCAACGGCTGGAGCATGTCAATCATGCAGGGGCTTTGGGGTCTGCGAGCGATCTCGCAGAAGGAGAGCTGCACATGCGCAGATCTCTCACTGTTGGTGTATACACAGTGGTGCAAGTATGCGGGTACGCTCGGGTACGGAGTACCCTTAAGAATTTGGCAGCGGGTACGCAGTACCACCTGCCACACACTTTGCCATTACCACAATAATAATGTGCCATAAAGCAACAAGACCATAGTGCTTGGCAGCATGACTGCTCCTCCCACTTTATCACGGTTACTGGGAGTGCGACAGTGGCTGTACTTTCCTGTTATAATGGAGGCATTACTATATACTGTTATTAAATTGGGGGCATTACTATATAATTCTATTATACTGGAGGTATCACTATATATTTATATTATACTGGAGGCATTACTATATATTTTTAGCTTTGCCTCCAGATTCCCACCAAAAAAGGGTCTGTTGTGTGGCCACGACGCTAGTGTCATGTAGCCACTCCCACTAGCAGCATGTGGTCACGCCCCCTCACAACACATGACGACGCTCATTTTTTGGCACTCAGTACCACTAAGAAAATATTTCTACTTGCACCACTGTGTATACACATCATTGCCCATTGAAGCCATTGAATCATGCTAGACAGCCGACGGCTGTCTTAGCCCTGCGATCGCCTCTGTCTGATTGACAGGCAGAGGTGGGCGGGCGGCATTTGGCTGCCGTTTAGGGGGCGCAGTCTGGGCAACGCCGGCGTGCCCAGACCATTGGGGGTCACTGCGACCCGGGCAGCGACAGGTAGCTCCCTGCCAGCGCACAGGAGCAGTGCTGGCTGGGAGCTACTCTTCCAGTACAAAAGCAATGCCGCTGTGCGATGCTTTTGTACTTGTGCGGGGGGAAGGGGTCGGGCCTGACATGCGGGGCGGACTAGCCCTGTGCTGGTCATCCCCTCGCATGTCTGAAGACTGATCGTAGATGTGCTAAATTTAGCACATCTACGATCAGGTCGGAATTAGCCCCATGTGCAGTCAGTGATCTCATTCCGCAGCACAGTATGCAGATATCCATATGAGATCTGTTTGCATTTACCCTTCCGTCCGACTCAAAATACATGGCAAGTTTAAAGACCCACAAATAGCCGGGGTTCTGCTGCATCATGGACAGGGTCGGACTGGCCCACAGGGGTACCAGGGAAACCACCGGTAGGCCCCACTGCCTGAGAGCCCACTCCTTCCTCTAGGGATCAGGTTCCAGACTGTGCACTTGTGTTATACGTGGTAGATACGCAGAGCCGTCTTAATAGCAGTGTAGGCCCCTGGGCACAACAGTGCACTGGGCCCCCTACCCATCCTCCAGCGGTAGGGGTGGTGGGTGCTATCAGCAGCAGCTTTGATGTCCCGTGGGTGGTAGGGGGTGTTCTATCTACCGCTCAGCATGTAGGATCTGGAGCAGTAATTTCTGCTAATTACTCCTTTACTGCACAGATGGGGCTAAACTGTAGAAGGGGGCATTGGGCTGAATGAAGAAGCACCGGTACATGACTTCCGTGGTGGTAGGGGTTGTTTAATACACAGGGGAGGGGTTGATAGTGGAGTGGGCTTAATATTCATCATTTTCCAGTAGGAGGGCAGCTTGCTTGACTGCAGATATCACCAGTTCCTGAAAATATATCTCTTAGCTATGAATGGGATAAAAAACTAGAGAGTCCCACCTGTCAGGAGATACTGGGGACTTGGGGATCAGAGTTCAGGAGCCAGAGCAATTCACCAACGAAAATCTATAACTGCATATTAGGCGCGTGAGGCTGGAGCAGGGACCAGCTGCTTGAAGACTGATATCTCTGGTTCTGGGCATAGTAGAGACAAGCTGCCAGTGTCCACTAAAAGGGGAGAGTCCCAGCTTTTGGAGAATACCCTAAGAAATACTCTAAGTCAGACAGAACCCGAGAGATCTGGCTGGGAAGAGCAATTAACAGGCTTGGATGGGGACCACTGCTTTCAAGTTGGATATCTCCGGTTCCCCAGGGCCGATTTAAAAAATCTGGTACCCCTGGAAAGAGGGGACCCTCAGCTATCAGCATAGGGCCCTTATACTCTTGGGGCCCTTGGGCAAGAGCCCGTTGAGCCCATACGAAAAGACGGCCCTGCAGATACGTTGTATTATACTGCACTAAACTATTGTGTATTTCAAGCCTCTGTGGATGCTGGCCACACCCCTAAGTATGGGCCCCTATAACTGCATCCCCCCGGTGGGCCCTTCATGTCCCAGTCCGACACTGATCATGGAGGTAAGACATAGCCCCTGATTGGATGTATAACTAAGTTGAATCAAGAGAGGAACAAATAAATAGTTACGTATAAACTCAGGAAAAAAAATTCAATTCCAAATGTGGGCAGTTCTTTATTGTTATATGAATAAGGCAGCACTCTATTTATTTAGAAGGTCGTAATAGTATTTATTTAATATGAAGCACGCATTTTTATTTAAAAAAGTGGACATTACTGTATTATTATACATTTATCACGCCAGCAGATAACATTAATTTAAAAAGGAGGCACATTTTTCTTTATTATTCCCATGCAGTGGCGCACCCAGGGGGGGTTTCCGAGTACCCAGAAACCCCCCTCCACTAAAAAAAAAAAAAAAAAAAACTTTTTTTTTTTTTTTTTTTTTTAGCTGCATGAGTATTATTAATGACTGTCTAGCGTCCTCTGCAGCCTGCTGTCTTCCTGGTGGCACTTGCAAGTGCAATAAAAGTTTACTTTATTTTAATTATAGTACATATATATCCATGTGCCTACATATATACACATGTATATACATACATACATATATACATATAAACACACACACATATGATATATATATATACATGTGTATATATATGTGTACTGTATGTGTGTGTGTATATATATATATATATATATATATATGTATGCATGTTTAATATGCTATGTATATGTGTATATGGGTTCACTACGATCTCCCGGCGGCCGGCCTCCCGGCGACCAGCATACCGGCGCCGGGAGGCCGGCCGCCGGCTTACCAACAGTGTGGCGAGCGCAAATGAGCCCCTTGCGGGCTCGCTGCGCTCGCCACGATACGCGCGCCACACTATTCTATTCTCCCTCCAGGGGGGTCGTGGACCCCCACGAGGTAGAATAAGTGTCGGTATGCCGGCGGTCAGGCTCCCGGCGCCGGTATGCTGGTCGCCGGGAGCCCGACCGCCGGCATACTGAAGACCACCCGTGTATATGTATGTGTGTGTGTATGTGTATATATATATATATATATATATATATATGTGTGTGTGTAGATATATGTGCATATATATATATATATATATATATATACACACACACACACACACACACACACACAGACACACTAGTTTTACGGACCCAGCATATACTGGGTCACCTCAGTCCCCACCCCCGTGATTGGCTCCGCCCAGTTCTGGAAACCCCCCCATGCAAATCCTGCGTTTGCCACTGGTCCCCACAGCCCAAGAACGCCAGGGAGAGCCAATGCTTTTCAGCACATTCGTTCTTGCCTCTCCCCTAAGGAACCAGACAACCTGATTTTACCGTGTAGGATGATTGCCGTTTTAAAAATACAGGCAGACTCATACAAAGGACCTTATTGAGAGATGGATGCAGATCACTACATAAGCAGCCAGATCTGCGTCCATCTCCTCAAATGCTGGGGGCCGCCTCCTGATGTAATTGCGGACGCATAGAATTAAAGTTGACCTCTGGCTGCGCTGTCAGACAGTCAGCCACCATTTTTTGTAATCGGAGTGGCTGCGAGTAACGTTGCGCAGCTGCCCTGAAAACGCTCCCACCACGGCCCCGATCGGCCCGCATTGCCCCTCAATGCTGTGTCGTCGCCTCATGAACGCCCACCGCTGTCAATTACATTGCGGCTGCATCCTTCCAGTATGCGGCTGCAATGCTTGAGCTCGTACAACTGCAATGCGGCCGCCGTGCTAGCGCAGTTTGCCGATATAGGTAAACTGCACTGTTTAACGGAATAGCAGCCAACTCTGAATCATTCCCAAACTTCCATACAGCCTGCTTCTCACAGGCTATTAAATTTCACCCCAGATGTTGGATAGCACAGTCCCGTTCTAGGGTGTGCATGTGTTTTATTAGGATTTTTTTGCCTCTGTATGACAGGCCAGATAATTTGAGGCCCGAGATACCTTGATTATTGGCCATTTGTTTGTAGCGGCTACTTATGATCGCGGCTAGGGAAGCCAATCCCGAGCCATTTTTTCAATCCCGGGTATCGGGATTGAAAAATGGCCAATCCCGAGATTCCCGGGATACCCGGGATTGGCTTTTAAGTGTGTGTGTTGCCACCCCCTCGCCCCACCCTGCCCCGCACACATTACTAACCGTATACCGAGGACGGGCGGGTGGGGATCTTTTCCTGCACTCCCTCAGTGCTTGGCTGATGGCGCAGCGTGACCTCATGCTGCGCTGGGGGAGCCGGAAGGAGGAAGCCGGGCAGCGTACACTCAACGCTGATCCCTCAATCCCCGGGATTGGACCTTCCAATCCCGGGATTGAATCCCGCCCGTTTTCGGCCCTAAATCCCGGGATCACGCCGATCCCGATCACGGGATTGGCCACCATAATCGCGGCATTATTAAATTTGGCACATTGTATGTTGAGCAGTGAAAAAATCATAAAGGCAACTTGTGGCATTTGCAAACAGCGTTGTTCTGGAGATTTTTCAATAGTCTAGATCCTATTACCTATGGTGATTTGAAACTCGCCAGAAAGTCACCATTATTAGGAAATTGGAAGCTATTACATTGCCTCCGCCCCATATTTGTCATCACAGCTTCTATGCATCATGGAGATCCTCCGCAGCGTTCCGGTAATGAAAAGTAGGTTTTCCATTTCTTGCAAAACGCTGCTTCTAATTTTGAGCTCTTGTACTTGATGTTTCTAAAGTATGCAAATTGCACAAAGCTTCTGCTGGATAAACACATTACACAAAGCAAAGTACACGGCAGAAAACCCACAGCAATTAATGATGCATAAATGTCAGCAATATTTCAAGTTATTTGAGTTTCAGAACATGTGCGCAGAGAAGACCATCTGCGATGAAATGCAATAACAAGACTCCCGGAGAGACGCACACAGCTCAAAGGCTCCCCAGACTCTGGCGAAGAGTCGCTCCTTTAGTTTCGGGGTTTGCGCAGCTGTTGTATATCCCTAAAACCACCTCACTACATGATTCCCACTTAATTAATATGAAAACAAAGTATGAATGCAGAATGCAGATAATTAATTTCCTCAGCGCCAGAAGAACCTTAATCTCCTTATGCCGCACACAGCCTTATGGCAAGGCCTGTCTCTGAACAAAGGGTTAATAAAAGGGAGAGGCATTTTATTCTAAACCGCCGCGTTCTTGCTATGCCAGGCACAGAATTGCAGAATACAGCAGCACTGAGTATGACCATATCTCAAAGTGAACATTTGTGTCTGATATAGTTTTGTTTGCAATTTCTGAATTGATTTAGGCTTTGGGGTGATTATGGGCTCATGTGAACAGCTACTAGAAAGGGTGATTGGGGAGAGCTCGGCTGCCTATGGGTCTGATTCAGAGATGAGGAGGTAAGCACAGCAGCTGCTGCTCAAAAACATGCTAATGCTGCAAGCAGTGTCGGATCTACGGCTAGGCAACAAAGGCAGCCGCCTAGGGCCCGACGTGTCCCAGGGGCCCGGCCAGCACCGGATTGCTGAGCAGTAAATCTGCTACCGTTCTGCAGTGTCGGAAAGTTCATCCGTTGCCCGCCCTCAGGTAACGTGGTGTAATTTAGGGATGGCCATCGACCATCGATTATTCAAAATCATTGATGGTTTATGGCCGATGTCGAATACTTCAGCCATCGATGGTGGAGAACCACATGGTTTCCTGCCATCGATGGTAAAGGTCAACTAAATCATTTCCCCCCCCTCCCCCTTACAATGTGTTTGGATACGGAGCATAGCTCCGCCCCCTGACTCCCACAAAACCCCACCCCCAGTCACTGATTGGCCCACAGTCCCTTTTAAAGTAAAGCAGGGATAACACTCGATGGGTGAAACGTCGATGGATCCCTATCAAATAGTTTATCCCATCGATGGTAACTATCCAGTGGCAAACGCAGGATTTGCATGGGGGTTTTTCCAGAACTGGGCGGAGCCAATCACGGGGGTGGGGACTTAGGTGACCCAGTATATGCTGGGTCCGTAAAACTAGTGTGTCTGTGTGTGTGTATATATGTATATATATATATATATATATATATATATATATATACACATATATCTACACACACATATATATATATATACACACACACATACATATACACGGGTGGTCTTCAGTATGCCGGCGGTCGGACTCCCGGCGACCAGCATACCGGCGCCGGGAGCCTGACCGCCGGCATACCGACACTTATTCTACCTCGTGGGGGCCCACGACCCCCCTGGAGGGAGAATAGAATAGTGTGGCGCGCGTATCGTGGCGAGCGCCGCGAGCCCGCAAGGGGCTCATTTGCGCTCGCCACACTGTTGGTAAGCCGGCGGCCGGCCTCCCGGCGCCGGTATGTTGGTCGCCGGGAGGCCGGCCGCCGAGAGATCGTAGTGAACCCATATACACATATACATAGCATATTAAACATGCATACATATATATATATATATATATATATATATATATATACACACACAAACAGGACACATATATATACACATGTATATATATATCATATGTGTGTGTGTTTATATGTATGTATGTATGTATATACATGTGTATATATGTAGGCACATGGATATATATGTACTATAATTAAAATAAAGTAAACTTTTATTGCACTTGCAAGTGCCACCAGGAAGACAGCAGGCTGCAGAGGACGCTAGACAGTCATTAATAATACTCATGCAGCTAAAAAGAAAAAAATATATATTTTTTTATTTTTTATTTTTTTAGTGGAGGGGGTTTTCTGGGTACTCGGAAACCCCCCCTGGGTGCGCCACTGCTATCGATGGCCATCCCTGGTGTAATTAGTACAGGGACGGCGGGCAGCGGGTGAAAGACCCTCCGCTCCCTGCTGCTGTCTGCCACTGCACCTGTAACACTGTATGACAGGCAGCGCAGCAGCGGCGCCGGCAGCACTGGGATGGGAGCAGAGGTTACATCATACTCACTGTGCGAGCAGCAGCAGGGGAAGTCGCAGCACGCCGCCACCCCCTAACAGAGCTTGAAGAAAGAAGAGTGGTGAGTACGGCGCCGGCGTCCCAGTTAGCGAGTCGCCGGCGGGAATGGCGGCACAGGGATAGGAGCGCAGCTCTGAGTGCAGGCTGCGCTCCAGGGGGGTTTTAACCTGCTGTTATTCACAAAACTTACCTCAGGCCAGTATAAAAAATCGGGAAGCCTAGCACCATTAAGGGGGCGGGGCTTCACTATGAGAGGATCCTGCAGCTCACCAGCGCCATTTTCCCTCTGCAGCTCACACTGAAAACGCTAGCAGGGAAGTGCAGTTTTATGAGTATAAATACCCTATTAGGGGTACTTAGTCTGCGCCCATCTGACATTATTATTGGCTAAAGGGGCGCTGTGTGGCTGGTTTCCTCATAAGTTTGTGTCTCCCTGTAGGGATCTGTGGGTCAATGGTGCCTAACCTGTATTCTCGTGTGTGTGTGTGTGTGTGTGTGTGTGTGTGTGTGTGTGTGTGTGTGTGTTACACTGTACTCAGTACACATTCTCATGTTTGTGGGTCCAACCCTGCATGATTGGATTCCAAAAAGGAGGGATGGTTATTGATATTGAAAATAAATTATCCCGTAATGAGCCACAATATTTAAGTATGTGAAGGACCTGATGAGTAGAGATTCAGCTCCCACGCCAGCGCCTCAAACCCCTACCATTGGTCCCCAAATGTGTACACTGGCTCAGATCTTGCAGGCTGACACTGATGGCGATGCCTCAGATGCAGGGGACAGTGTGGATATAGGGGGGAGATGCAGCTCTGGCTCAGGGGGTGCAATCTCTGATAGAAGCTATTAGAGATGTATTGCAGATTCCTATTAGGTGACAGTAGACAAGGAGGGATCTTGTTTTATGAAAAGAAGAATTCCTCAGCTACTTTTCCTGCATCCAGGGCCGGCCCGAAGCATACGCGGGCTACACAGCCGTGTTGAGCGCCGGGCAGTAGAGGGCGCTGCTGCAGAGAGTGAGTCACAGTGACTCACTCTCTACAGCAGCGGTGGCCAGCAAGCGGCTCGATCCGCTCCCGGCCACCGTTGCCCAGCGCGCACTGACGTCTCCAGCGGCGGTGTGTATCTGAAGTTCGGCGCTGGCCGTGAGCCAATCAGAGCTCGCGGACCGGCAGCTGAGGCTCCTGATTGGCTGCCGGACCGCAAGTACTGATTGGCTCACGGGCCGGCGCCGAATTTCAGATACACACCGCTGCTGGAGATGGAGGGGTAGGAGAGGCGTGCGCTGCACTCTCCTCCCCTCACAGCAGCAGGTGAGCAGCACCTTTTTTTTTCAGGTGGAGGAGGCATATCTGGCGCTGTGGGAGGCACTGTGGGGACATGTAACAGCACTGGGGGCATATCTGGCGCTGTGGGAGGCACTGTGGGGACATGTAACAGCACTGGGGGCATATCTGGCGCTGTGGGAGACACTGGGAGGCACTGTGGGGACGTGTATCAGCACTGTGGGCATATCTGGCACTGGGGGCATGTGTAGCAGCACTGGGGGCATATCTGGCGCTGTGGGAGGCACTGTGGGGACATGTATCAGCACTGGGGGCATATCTGGCACTGTGGGAGGCAGGGCCGTCTTTTCGTATGGGCTCAATGGGCACTTGCCCAAGGGCCCCAGAGGTATAATGGCCCTAGGCTGGTAGCTGAGGGTCCCCTCTTTCCAGGGGTACCAGATTTTTGAAAATCGGGCCAGGGGAACCAGAGATATCCGACTTCAAAGCAGTGGTCCCCATCCAAGCCTGTTAATTGCTCTTCCCAGCCCAATATCTCGGATTCTGTTTGACTTTTAGTTTTTCTGAAGGTATACTCCAAAAGCTGGGACGCTCCCCTTTTGGTGAACACTGACAGCTTGTCTCTACTATGCCCAGAACCAGAGATATCAGCCTTCCAGCAGCTGGTCCCTGCTCCAGCTCCAAGCTGGTATACAGTTTTATATTTTCGTTGGTGGATTGCTCCGAACTCTGATCCCCAAGTCCCCAGAACCTCCTGAAAGGTGAGACTCTTTAGTGTTTTTATCCCATTTAAAGGTAAGAAACCTATCTCCAGGAACTGGAGATATCTGCAGTCAAGCAAGCTGCCCTCCCACCGGAAAATGGTAAATATTAAACCCACTCCACTATCCACCCCTCCCCTGCACATTAAAAAACCCCTACCACCAGGGCCCCTTCATTCAGCCTAATGCCCCTTATACAGTTTAGTGTTCCCTCCGCCGCATCTGTGCAGTAAAGGATTAATTAGCAGACATTACTGCTCCAGGTCCTACATGCTGAGCTGAAGATAGAACACCCCCTACCACCCACGGGACATCAAAGCTGACGCTGATTGCACGCCCAACCGCTACCGTTGGAGAATAGGTAGGGGCTCCAGTGCATTGTTGTGCCCAGGGGCCCACACTGCTGTTAAGACGGCCCTGGTGGGAGGCACTGTGGGGACGTGTATGAGCACTGGGGGCATATCTGGCGCTGTGGGAGACACTGGGAGGCACTGTGGGGACGTGTATCAGCACTGTGGGCATATCTGGCACTGGGGGCATGTGTAGCAGCACTGGGGGCATATCTTGCACTGTGGGGGCATATCTGGCACTGTGGGAGCATGTGTATCTGCACTGGGGGCATATCTGGCACTGTAGGGGCATGTGTATCTGCACTGGGGGCATATCTGGCACTGTAGGGGCATGTGTATCTGCACTGGGGGCATATCTGGCACTGTGGGAGGTACTGTGGGGACGTGTATCAGCACTGTGGGCATATCTGGCCCTGGGGGCATGTGTTGCAGCACTGGGGGCATATCTGGCACTGTGGGAGGCACTGTGGGGACATGTATCAGCACTGTGGGCATATCTGGCACTGTGGGGGCATGTGTAGCAGCACTGGGGGCATATCTGGCACTGTGGGGGCATGTGTATCTGCACTGGGGGCATATCTGGCACTGTGGGAAATGTGTATCTGCACTGGGGGCATATCTGGCACTGTGGGAAATGTGTATCTGCACTGGGGGCATATCTGGCACTGTGGGGATATGTATATCTGCACTGGGGGCATATCTGGCACTGTTGGGATATGTGTATCTGCACTGGGGGCATTGCTGGCACTGTGGGGATATGTGTATCTGCACTGGGGGCATATCTGGCACTGTAGGGGCATGTGTATCTGCACTGGGGGCATAACTGGCGCTGTGGGAGGCACTGTGGGGACATGTATCAGCACTGTGGGCATATCTGGCACTGTGGGGGCATGTGTAGCAGCACTGGGGGCATATCTGGCACTGTGGGGGCATGTGTATCTGCACTGGGGGCATATCTGGCACTGTGGGAAATGTGTATCTGCACTGGGGGCATATCTGGCACTGTGGGGATATGTATATCTGCACTGGGGGCATATCTGGCACTGTTGGGAAGGGATATGTGTATCTGCACTGGGGGCATTGCTGGCACTGTGGGGATATGTGTATCTGCACTGGGGGCATATCTGGCACTGTTGGGATATGTGTATCTGCACTGGGGGCATTGCTGGCACTGTGGGGATATGTGTATCTGCACTGGGGGCATTGCTGGCACTGTGGGGATATGTGTATCTGCACTGGGGGCATAGCTGGCACTGTGGGGATATGTGTATCTGCACTGGGGGCATTGCTGGCACTGTGGGGATATGTGTATCTGCACTGGGGGCATTGCTGGCACTGTGGGGATATGTGTATCTGCACTGGGGGCATTGCTGGCACTGTGGGGATATGTGTATCTGCACTGGGGGCATATCTGGCACTGTTGGGATATGTGTATCTGCACTGGGGGCATTGCTGGCACTGTGGGGATATGTGTATCTGCACTGGGGGCATAGCTGGCACTGTGGGGATATGTGTATCTGCATTGGGGGGGACATGTGTATCTGGCACTGGGGGCATATCTGGCACTGGGGGGGACATGTGTATCTGCACTGGGGGCATATTTGGCACTGTGGAGGCATGTGTATCTGCACTGGGGGCATATCTGGCACTGTGGGGGGCATGTGTATCTGCACTGGGGGGCATAGCTGGCACTGTGGGAGGATGTGTATCTGCACTGGGGGCATAGCTGGCACTGTGGGAGGATGTGTATCTGCACTGGGGGCATATCTGGCACTGTGGAGGCATATGTATCTGCACTGGCGGCATATCTGGCACTATGGAGGCATGTGTATCTGCACTGGCGGCATATCTGGCACTATGGAGCCATGTGTATCTGCACTGGCGGCATATCTGGCACTGTGGGGATATGTGTATCTGTACTGGGGGCATATCTGGCACTGTGGGGATATGTGTATCTGCACTGGGGGTGTATCAGTCACCCACTATCTCAATGTCACCCTGCCTCAGTCACCCATTATCTCCCTGTCACCCCTGCCTCAGTCACCCACCATCTCCCGGTCACCCCTGCCTCACCAGTAACCTATTATCTCCCTGTCACCCACTATCACCCTGTACCACGGGGAGTACAATTGTGTAGCCACACCCATTTCTTGTAAGACCACACCCCTTTTATCCCATCAAGGGGCGCCAAAATAGATTTTTGCTTACTAAAAATTATAAGCTTGGGCCGGCCCTGCCTGCATCAAAAGAGTAAAATTCTCTGTTTGAAAACACTTGGGTAAATCCAGTGAAAATATTTTCAGATCCATAAGGGGTTGCTCATTTCCTCCCTTTCCCTCAGGATAGGAAGAAATGAGAAAACCCACCAATCGTAGACACATCTGTGTCTAGATTGTCTCGTAAAATTATTTTACCTGTCCCAGGCGCAGCCTCCTCAAAGAACTCGGCTGTCCGCAAGATTGAGACTTCTCTCAATTCCCCGTACACAGCTGCGAGGGTGGCCCAGAGGCCCACTATAGTTTGTGCATGGATCTCTCGGGCCATTGCAAAATGGTCAGGTAATCTAATTGACAGGTTAGGTTCCTTATCAGGGGGGAGATAATTTTCTCATACAGCATATACAGGATTCTGCTAGCCTTATGGTGGAGGCCATTGGTTGGAAATTGGTTTACTCAATGCACGCACCACTGCTATGGCAGTGTCACCACGCAGGGGCTTGTGGCTACGCCAGTGAACTGCAGATGCGGATTCCAGGAAAGGCAGGGTATGCCTACCTTTCACAGGTGAAACCCTCTTTGGAGGTGAACTGGATACGTGGATATCCAAGGCTACGGCAGGTAAGTCTACATACCTTCCTTCCGCAGCAACCCCAGCTAGGAAAACCTACTCTGCTCCAACTCTGCAGTCCTTTTGGACGGCAAACTTTAAAGGAAAATCCAAGAGTCCTTTTACAGTCTTCAAAGGCAATAGAAGTAAACCCAGAAAACCAGCAGCTGCAGGTTCTCAGGAACAGGCCTCCGGGTCTGCTTCCTCTAAGCCTTCAGCATGACGGTGGACCTGGAAGACAGGCAGGTGGGAGCCTGGTTACGTTATTTCAGTCACATATGGGCAACATCATGCCAGGATTCCTGGGTCAAAGATCTTATCGCACAGGGATACAGACTGGAGTTTCAGGAACTCCCACCTCCCAGATTCTTCAACTCCAGCTATCCAGCTTCTCCAGAAGCAAGTTTGACTTTACAGGCAGCAATTTAAAAACTGGTACTGACTCAGGTCATTGTTCCACTTCACCTTCAAAACAGAGGTTTTATTCCAACCTGTTTGTAGTACTCAAGTCGCTGAACCCGTACTTATGGGTGTTCAAATTAAAGATGGACTCTCTGAGAGTGATGATCTCAGGTCTGGAGGCAGGGGAATTCCTGGTGTCTCTGGACATTAAGAATGCGTACCTTCATGTTCCGATTTGGCAGCCTCATCAGGCTTATCTAAGATTTGCATTACAGGACTGTCACTTCCAGTTCCATGCCCTACCATTGTGCCTCTCCACAGCATCGAGGGTATTCACCAAGGTAATGGCAGAGGTGGTGTTTCGACTCCGCATGCAAGGAGTGTACATAGTACCGTACCTGGATGACCTGCTGATCAAGGCACCATCCAGGGAGAAGCTGTTGCACAACATTGTCCTGTCAACTCGATTACTCCAGGCTCATGGGTGGATTCTGTACCTGCCAAAACTTCACCTAGAACCGACACGGAGGCTTCCGTTCTTAGGAATGGTACTGGATACGGAGGCACAAAAGGACTTCCTCCCAATGGAAAAGGCATTGGTAATCCAGTCACTGGTGCGGGACGTTCTAAAACCGGCCCGGTTATCGGTGCATCTTTGCATTCGCCTCCTAGGTAAAATGGTAGCCTCTTACGAGGCACTACAGTATGGGAGGTTTCAAGCAAGGCCCTTCCAGCTGGATCTGTTGGACAGGTGGTCCGGATCGCATCTTCACATGCACCATAGGGTACGTCTGTTGCCAAAAGCCAGGATCTCCCTACTGTGGTGGCCTCAGACGTCTCACCTGACCGAAGGCCGGAGGTTCGGGATTCAAAATTGGGTTCTGCTAACCACAAACGCAAGCCTCAGAGGTTGGGGGGTAGTCGCCCAAAGGGAACAGTTCCAGGGAAACTGGTCAAGTCAGAAAACCATTCTTCCAATCAACATTCTGGAACTCAGGGCCATATACAACGCCCTGCTACAGGCATCTCATCTTCTTCAAGATCGTTCCATCCAGTCGGACAACGTGACGGCAGTAACATACATAAACCGACAGGGCAGAAACGAAGAGCAGAGCAGCAATGTCAGAGGTAACAAGGTTTCTCCTCTGGGCAGAAAGACATGCTGTGGCGTTGTTGGCAATCTTCATTCCGGGAATAGACAACTGGGAAGCAGACTTCCTCAGCAGACACGACCTCCATCCAGGGGAGTGGGGCCTTCACCCGCAGGTGTTCGAGTCCTTGACACGTCGGCAGGGAATTCTATAAATCGGCATGATGGCCTCTCGTCTCAACAAGAAGCTCAAGCGGTATTGTTCCAGGTCGAGAGACCCACAAGCAGTGGCGGTGGACGTTCTGGTGACACCATGGGTCTTCCAGATGGTGTACGTGTTTCCACCACTTCCGTTGATGCTGATTCCAAAAAAGGAGCGGATGCTGATTCCAAAAAAGGAGTTGAAAACCTTCCTTTTACAGGTGATGCCTTGTTTGGGGAAGAACTGAACAAGTGGATATCTCAGGCAACTGCAGGTAAATCTACATATCTGCCATCTGCTCCGCCACCTGCCAAGCATCCCTATCCTGGACCATCTCTACAGTCCTTTCGGGTGGCCAGATTCAGAGGCAGGGCCAGAGGTGCCTCCAATACTGCTAGAGGATCTCGCAGTAAGTCCTGAAAACCAGCTGCTGCTGGACCTGCAAACCAGGCCTCAGGATCC
Source organism: Pseudophryne corroboree (assembly GCF_028390025.1). Lineage (NCBI taxonomy): Eukaryota > Metazoa > Chordata > Amphibia > Anura > Myobatrachidae > Pseudophryne > Pseudophryne corroboree. Next base: position 115,725,570 of record NC_086448.1, read on the forward strand.
TCTTCCACAAAGCCCTCCGGACAGTAGGCCCCAGCAGCAAGACGACTTTCAGGTAGTTGCTTGCCTTCAGCACTTCGCCCACATATGGGCAGAGTCCTGCCGGGATCCTTGGGTGAGGGACCTTATATCCGAAGGATACCGACTGGAATTCCAGGAAATCCCTCCTCTTAGAATCTTCAGGTCAGGCTTACCAACTTCACAGCAAGCCAGGGTTTCCTTACAGCAGGCAGTGCAAAAGTTGCTTTCTACGGGAGTTACTGTTCCAGTGCCTCCTCAGATGCACACAAAGGGGTTTTACTCGAGTCTCTTTGTGGTTCCGAAGCTGGAAGGCTTGGTAAGACCGATCTTGAATCTCAAATCCCTGAACCCGTATCTTCGGGTGTTTAAATTCAAGATGGAATCCCTAAGAGCAGTGATAGCGAATCTGGAGGAGGGGGAGTTTCTGGTGTCCCTGGATATCAGACGCATACCTGCATATCCCAATTTGGCCCCCTCATCAAGCATTCCTCTGGTTCGCGATTCTGGACCAGCATTACCAGTTTCAGGCCTTACCCTTCGGTCTCTCCACAGCCCCAAGGGTATTCACAAAGGATATGGCGGAAATGATGCTACAACTGCACATGAGGGGTGTCCAAATAATTCCGTACCTGGACGATCTGATAAAGGCGGTGTCCAGGGAACAGCTTCTGCACAGCATCGACTTGACTACTCATTTGCTTGTGGAGCACGGATGGATACTCAACTTCCAGAAATCTCACTTGGAACCGTCTCAGATAATTCAGTTCCTGGGGATGATCCTGGATACGGTGTCTCAGAAGGTTTACCTTCCCAGGGACAAGGCCTTGACTATTCAGTCTATGGTCTGGATGGTGCTCAAACCTCGTGTGGTCTCGATTCACCTTTGTATCCATGTGCTGGGCAAGATGATGGCCTCCTATGAGGTGATACAGTACAGCAGGTTCCATGCGCGACTGTTTCAACTGGATCTGTTGGACAAATAGCCGGGATCTCACCTGTGCATGCATCAGCATATAACCCTGTCATCAAAAGCACGGATATCCCTACTATGGTGGCTACAAGTTTCCCATCTGATGGAGGGTCGGAGTTTCAACATCCTATCCTGGATGCTGTTGACAAAGGATGCCAGCCTCCGGGGTTGGGGAACTGTGACTCAAGGGGCGCAGTTCCAGGGGACGTGGTCCTTTCAGGAATCTGCTCTTCCAATCAACATCCTGGAATTCAGGGCGATTTACAACACTCTCATATAGACCTCATTCCTCCTTCGGAATCAGGCCATTCAGGTGCAGTCGGACAATGCTATGGCGGTGACGTACATCAACCGACAGGGAGGAACCAGGAGCAGGGCCGCAATTGGAGAGGTGTCAAGAATTCTCCTCTGGGTGGAAGCCAACGCAAGAGTGAACAACTGGGATGTAGACTTCCTAAGCAGGCACGACCTCCATCCGGGGGAATGGGGCCTCTACCCTTAGGTGTTTCAGCAACTCGTTCACCAGTGGGGTTGCCCACAGATAGACTTGATGGCTTCTCGTCTCAACAAGAAGCTCCGTCGTTACTGCTCCAGAAAAAAGGGACCCGCAGGAGGTTGCGGTAGACGCTCTGACGACGCCGTGGTCTTACCACTTCGTTTACCTGTTTCCTCCGATTTCTCTAATCCCAAGAGTTCTGAAAAGACTCCAAAAGGAAAGGGTTCAGGCAATTCTCATTGCCCCGGATTGGCCTTGGAGGGCCTGGTATGCGGACCTCCTGACCCTGTCGTTGGAGGAACCCTGGCCTCTGCCACTTCTCAAGGACCTTCTTCAACAAGGACCCTTCGTCTATCCAGACTTACATCGGCTCCGTTTGACGGCCTGGAGGTTAAGAGGGAAATTTTAACCAGGAAGGGTCTTCCATCCAAGGTGGTTTCCACTATGGTTCAGGCCTGTGAGGTGGTTACCTCCAAACATTACCACCGTATTTGGAAGTAGTAAGTTTCTTGGTGTGAGGGTCGAAAATGTTCTCCTGTGGAATTCCGTCTGGGCCGGGTTTCTACTGTTCCTGCAAGCAGGAGTGGACAAGGGCCTACGATTAGGCTCCATCAAGGTTCAGATCTCGGCTCTCTCTGTCTTCTTTCAGAGACAACTGCCAGTACTTCCTGAAGTACAAACCTTTCTTAAGGGGGTGTTGCACATTCAGCCACCCTTTGTTCCCCCCACTGCTCCGTGGGACCTCAATGTGGTTTTGTCACAACTGAGGGCCTGAACTGACGGAAGGCAGCCTCAGTTGTAGGGGCTGAGATGTACCGGAACCTGGGAGGTTGTATCAGACCCCTGGACATGTAAGTAACATGAAGAGAAACCGCCCGAAGGCGTGACCACGACAACTTGAGTAAAAGTCAATGATATTTATTTATGACAAACTCCATGCATCACAGTAGCAGTAAAAAGTAACATAAAAATCAGCAGAGAAATAATAATACAGTTCCTGGGTACTGCAGGGTGGCAGGGGCCACAGAGCTCTGGTGGTATGAGACAGTTCTTATTATCTGCAAGTTGGAAAGTCCTTACCAGGCTCAACTGTAGCAATGAGGAAAGCCCAGGGTCGTACCAGCTGGTGTTCCAGGGAAAGCTGGACTGCTGTAGATAAAATGCTGCTGTGGGTACTGGTTAGAACCAGACAGGTGTTGGCACGGAGTGGATACTGGCTGGAACCAGTTAAATAATAAATAAAGCTTGAGAGCGATGCAATATAGATGAAATGTAGAATTTGAGAGCGGAGAAATAATAATACCGGTGGAGAGTGGTAAACTGCAGAAAGGACACCGGCCCTTTAAGAGAAGCTGTACACTGCTGGAAGCTGAGCTGGAAGCAGGTGATGTTGTAGCTGGAAACAGGTGAGTCCAGAATGGATCGGAGAGTCAGGCTACACCGCAGATGGAATGCTGGTGCGGGTCTCTATAGCAGAAGTCTGGAGACAGGAGCTGGAACCTGGAAGACATTCACAGAAGAGAGACAAACTGGAACTAGGTTTGACAACCAAAGCACTGACGCCTTCCTTGCTCAGGCACAACCTATTTATACCTGCAGCAAGGAAGGCATTGGCTAGGCAATTATGCAAATTAATAATACTGACAACGGATTGGTAGGAATGATCAGCTGACAGAATCCAAGATGGCTGCGCCCATGCAGACACTTGGAGGGAAGTTTGGATTGTAATCCATGTGGTCTGGAAAACAGTAATGGCGGCGCCGGCCACCGGAGACAGGAGACGCCAGGCTGACAGATGCACATCCGACCACGCGGACACAGCGGAGGCCGCGGCTGACGTAATCGCCACTCTGAATGCAGAAGCTCAGGGACGGCGGCGGAGGCAGCGGGAGACGCCATGCCAGATGTATAAGGCGTTACTGTGACTGCGTCCAGAGAGACAGGAGAGGATGCGGGAATGTGCACATCAGGATAACAGATGGGATCCGGTCCTGGAGCGCTGAGCCAGCCTTAGGAGGCATCTGATAGGTAAGAAATGGCGTCCAGATACCCGGATCGTGACAGCACCCCCCCCTTTAGGAGTGGCCCCAGGACACTTCTTTGGCTTTTGAGGAAACTTGGAATGGAATCTCCGGACCAAGGCAGGAGCATGGACATCAGAAGCATTGGTCCATGAACGTTCCTCAGGGCCATAACCCTTCCAGTCAATAAGATACTGAAGTTGACCGTAACGGTGACGTGAGTCCAGGATCTTGGCTACTTCATACTCAACGCCTCGTTGAGTTTGGACTTTCGGAGTTGGAGGAAGTGAGGAATGAAACCGATTCAAGATTAGCGGTTTCAACAGGGAAACATGGAATGTCCTGGGTATCTTTAAGAAGGGAGGCAACTGGAGTCTGTAAGCAACAGGATTGATGACTTGATCAATTTTAAAAGGACCGATGTAGCGAGGTGCAAACTTCATACTGGGAACTCTTAACCTCAAATTCTTCGTGGATAACCATACCCGATCACCCACCTTGAGAGCAGGAACTGCTCGACGCTTCTTATCCGCAAACTTCTTGTACCTGAACGATGCCTTGAGCAGAGCTGATCGTACGCTCTTCCAGATATTGGCAAACTGATGCAAGGTGATATCCACTGTGGGAACAGAAGTTGCTGGAAGCGGTTGGAACTCAGGGACTTTAGGGTGGAATCCAAAGTTGGTGAAGAATGGTGTTGAAGAAGATGAAGAATGATACTGATTGTTATGACAGAATTCGGCCCAGGGAAGTAATTGAACCCAGTCATCTTGAGAGGAGGACACATAGATGCGGAGGAAGGACTCCAAGTCCTGATTCACCCTCTCAGTTTGACCATTGGTCTGAGGATGGTAAGCCGTGGAAAACTTTAGCTTGACTTGGAGGGCTTGACATAAACTTCGCCAGAATTTGGCTGTGAATTGAACTCCTCGATCTGAAATAATTTCTTCTGGAAGACCGTGGAGTCGAAAGATCTCTTGTATGAATACTTGAGCCAACTTGGAAGCTGACGGAAGACCGGTGAGAGGAATGAAGTGTGCCATCTTGGTGAACCGGTCAACTACCACCCAGATGGTATTAAACTTGTTGCACATGGGCAAATCTGTAATAAAATCCATCGACAAATGGGTCCATGGTCGACGGGGAACAGATAGTGGAACCAGTTGCCCCGCAGGCGACTGGCGGGATACTTTATGTTGAGCACACTTTGGGCAAGATGCAATAAACTCCAAAACGTCCTTTTTCAGAGTTGGCCACCAATAGGACCTAGAGATAAACTCCAGGGTTTTTTGGATACCTGTATGTCCGGCAAAGCGGGAAGCATGGGCCCAATGCATGAGCTTCTTCCTTAGTGTCGGCTTCACAAAACTTTTCCCTGATGGGGGCGTAGAGTCCATCCCTACCGTGGAGAATGCCAACGGATTTATAATAGGATGCTTGTCTGAAGACTCTAACTCATTTTCTTGCTCCCATGAGCGGGAAAGAGCATCGGCCTTGCGATTCTGAGAGCCCGGACAGAACTGGAGTTTAAAGTCGAACCTGGAAAAGAAAAGTGCCCATCTGGCCTGACGAGGGTTGAGACATTGTGCGCCTTTCAGATATAGAAGGTTCTTGTGGTCTGTAAGGATGGTGATTGAATGAGAAGCTCCCTCCAACAGATATCTCCACTCCTCTAGAGCGAGCTTGATGGCTAGCAACTCCTGGTCGCCAATGGCATAGTTGCGCTCCGCTGGGGAGAACTTCCGTGAGAAGAAACTGCAAGGATGTAAATGGCCATCTTTAGCCCTCTGAGATAACACCGCTCCTACTCCAACGGAGGAGGCATCCACCTCTAGGATGAAAGGAGAGTCGATGTCAGGCTGTTTCAGGACAGGCGCAGAGATGAACCTCTGTTTTAAAAGATGAAAAGCTTGCATGGCTTCTTCAGACCACTTGGACGGGTTAGCACCCTTCTTGGTGAAAGCAGTAATAGGCGCCACAATGGTGGAAAAGTCTCGTATAAACTTTCGGTAATAATTGGCGAACCCTAAAAACCTCTGGACCCCTTTGAGGGTTAAGGGTACCGGCCAATTCTGGATTGCTTGTAGTTTCTCAGGATCCATCTCTAGTCCGGAACCGGACACAATGTACCCTAGAAACGGAATGGACTTGACTTCAAAGACGCATTTCTCTAATTTGCAATAGAGATGATTGACACGGAGACGGGACAGAACCTCCTTTACCCAAAAACGATGTTCCTCTAAATTGTTGGCAAAAATGAGGATATCGTCTAGATAGACCACGACATGACGGTATAGAATGTCTCTGAAGATCTCATTGACGAAATGCTGGAAGACAGCTGGAGCATTGCTCAATCCGAAGGGCATGACGAGGTACTCATAATGTCCGTCACGGGTGTTAAATGCGGTCTTCCACTCGTCACCCTCACGGATCCGGATGAGATTGTATGCACCTCTCAAGTCCAGCTTTGTAAAGATGGTAGCTCCGCTAACTCTGTCAAAGAGCTCAGTAATCAGGGGTAAAGGATAGCGGTTCTTGATGGTAATGTCGTTCAAACCTCTGTAGTCGATGCACGGCCGCAGACCACCATCTTTCTTTTTTACAAAAAAGAAGCCTGCGCCGGCTGGAGAAGAAGAAGGTCGAATGAACCCCTTTGCTAGGTTCTCTTTAATGTATTCCTCCATAGAATGCGTCTCGGGCAGAGACAACGGATAAGTTCGGCCTCGAGGTGGAACCTTCCCTGGAACGAGATCAATCGGGCAGTCCCATTCTCTATGAGGAGGAAGGATATCAGCAGAAGCTTTACTGAACACATCCGTGAAATCTTGATATGGAGGAGGTGGAACATCAGACGACTTGGGGGAGGAAGAACAGACAGGCAACCCTTTAAACAAACATGTCTCAGCACAGGAGGGACCCCATGCCAGGATTTGCGTAGTCGTCCAATCAATTGTAGGATTGTGAAGACGGAGCCATGGAAGGCCCAGGACCACAGGATGTGTGGCTCTTGGAATCACTAAAAGTGAAATAAGTTCGGAATGAATAACTCCCACTCTCAGACGAACTGGCAGAGTCCTTAGAGCAATAACTGTATCAAAAATTTTACTGCCATCCACGGCAGTTAAGGAAAAGGAGGAAGGAAGTCTCTCGGTGGGTAGGGACCACCGTTTAACATAGGCTTCGGTAATAAAGTTCCCAGCTGCTCCGGAATCCAGGAGGGCAATGACGTTCTGATAACGTTGAGCAACTTGAAGCGAGACTGGGAGATTACAATCTTGAGGAGATGGAGAGGAGATCATTACTCCTAGCCGGCCCTCTCCTTGGCGAGCTAGGATTTGGAGTTTTCCCGGACGTTTGGGACAGGCATTAATAGTGTGAGACGGAGCTGCACAATACAGACAGAGAGACTCAGAGAGACGTCTTCGGCGCTCAGCAGGAGTTAAACGGGAACGGCCAATTTGCATGGGTTCATCTTTAGTTGGTGACAGTTGGCGAGGAGGAGGAGCAGAAGATTTTGGAGCAGATGATCTTCCACGCTCAGTTGCTCTCTCTCTGAAACGTAAGTCAACTTTTGTACAAAGTGAGATTAGCTCATCTAACTTGGAGGGTAAGTCTCTGGTAGCTAACTCATCTTTAATACGCTCGGATAAACCATGCCAGAATGCAGCATACAGGGCCTCGTCGTTCCATGCCAGTTCAGATGCCAGGATCTGGAACTGTATAAGATATTGTCCTACAGTATGTGATCCCTGGCGTAAACGGAGAATCTCAGACGAAGCTGAAGTTACCCGGCCTGGCTCGTCGAAGATGCGCCTGAATGTTGACACGAATGCAGTGTAAGAAGATAGCAGGGTGTCGGACCTCTCCCATAACGGTGATGCCCAGTCAAGGGCTGAGCCACTGAGAGAGATGATGTAGGCAATTTTTGTACGGTCACTGGGAAAATTGCCAGGTTGTAGCTCAAACTGAATCTCACACTGGTTGAGAAATCCCCTGCAGAATCTTGGAGATCCGTCAAATTTTGCTGGCGTTGGAAGGTGAAGACGTGGAGCAGAAACGGGTAAGGTGGGTGGGGTTATAGTTGGAGTCACTGTGGTTGACGCCCCAGATGCGCCTGATCCACGGAGAGTTGTCTGAATCCCATCCAGCCGAGTAGAGAAATCCTGGAGACAGCGGATGATGTGGCCCTGTGCAGCCTCCTGATGTTCAAGTCGGGCTGCCAGTTCTTGCATCGGCCTGGCCGCTTGATCCTGGTCTCCGGCTGGATTCATTTGGTCAGTGCTTACTGTCACAACTGAGGGCCTGAGCTGACGGAAGGCAGCCTCAGTTGTAGGGGCTGAGATGTACCGGAACCTGGGAGGTTGTATCAGACCCCTGGACATGTAAGTAACATGAAGAGAAACCGCCCGAAGGCGTGACCACGACAACTTGAGTAAAAGTCAATGATATTTATTTATGACAAACTCCATGCATCACAGTAGCAGTAAAAAGTAACATAAAAATCAGCAGAGAAATAATAATACAGTTCCTGGGTACTACAGGGTGGCAGGGGCCACAGAGCTCTGGTGGTATGAGACAGTTCTTATTATCTGCAAGTTGGAAAGTCCTTACCAGGCTCAACTGTAGCAATGAGGAAAGCCCAGGGTCGTACCAGCTGGTGTTCCAGGGAAAGCTGGACTGCTGTAGATAAAATGCTGCTGTGGGTACTGGTTAGAACCAGACAGGTGTTGGCACGGAGTGGATACTGGCTGGAACCAGTTAAATAATAAATAAAGCTTGAGAGCGATGCAATATAGATGAAATGTAGAATTTGAGAGCGGAGAAATAATAATACCGGTGGAGAGTGGTAAACTGCAGAAAGGACACCGGCACTTTAAGAGAAGCTGTACACTGCTGGAAGCAGGTGATGTTGTAGCTGGAAACAGGTGAGTCCAGAATGGATCGGAGAGTCAGGCTACACCGCAGATGGAATGCTGGTGCGGGTCTCTATAGCAGAAGTCTGGAGACAGGAGCTGGAACCTGGAAGACATTCACAGAAGAGAGACAAACTGGAACTAGGTTTGACAACCAAAGCACTGACGCCTTCCTTGCTCAGGCACAACCTATTTATACCTGCAGCAAGGAAGGCATTGGCTAGGCAATTATGCAAATTAATAATACTGACAACGGATTGGTAGGAATGATCAGCTGACAGAATCCAAGATGGCTGCGCCCATGCAGACACTTGGAGGGAAGTTTGGATTGTAATCCATGTGGTCTGGAAAACAGTAATGGCGGCGCCGGCCACCGGAGACAGGAGACGCCAGGCTGACAGATGCACATCCGACCACGCGGACACAGCGGAGGCCGCGGCTGACGTAATCGCCACTCTGAATGCAGAAGCTCAGGGACGGCGGCGGAGGCAGCGGGAGACGCCATGCCAGATGTATAAGGCGTTACTGTGACTGCGTCCAGAGAGACAGGAGAGGATGCGGGAATGTGCACATCAGGATAACAGATGGGATCCGGTCCTGGAGCGCTGAGCCAGCCTTAGGAGGCATCTGATAGGTAAGAAATGGCGTCCAGATACCCGGATCGTGACAGGTTTTGATCTTTCTCCAGTCGGATTGGTTTGAACCCTTGCAGAGGGTTAACTTGAAGTAACTGATGTGGAAGACTGTTATGTTACTGGCCTTGGCTTCGGCCAGGCGTCGGAATTGGGGGCCTTGTCCTGTAAGAGCCCTTACTTGGTGTTTCACAAGGATAGGGCGGAGCTCAGAACTCACCCACAGTTTTTGCCGAAAGTGGTATCGGCCTTTCATGTGAATCAACCTATTGTGGTTCCAGTCTTATCTGACACTTCAGTTGCTCCAAAGCCCCTGGATGTTGTACGGGCTTTGAGGATTTACATCAAAAGGATGGCTCGTCACAGGAAGTCTGACTCGCTTTTCGTCCTTTATGATGCTAAGAAAATTGGTCGTCCTGCCTCCAAACAGTCCATTGCTCGTGGCTTAAATTGACTATCCAAGAGGCCTATACTTCGGCGGCTCTGCCGCTGCCAAGTTCTGTTCAGGCCCACTCCACAAGGTCGATGGGTTCTTCCTGGGCATTACAGTTGTGCCATGCAGCAGCTTGGTCTGGTGTGAACACCTTTGTTAAATTCTGCAGGTTTGACACCTTGGCGAAAGATGACCTTCAGTTTGGTCAGGTGGTTTTGCAGGGGTCTCAGCACCCTCCCACCCGTTCTGGGAGCTTTGGGACGTCCCCATAGTAATCTAGTATTCCCCAGTATCCACTAGAACGTGAGAGAAAATAGAAATTTAATACCTACCGGTAATTCCTTTTCTCATAGTCCGTAGTGGATACTGGGCGCCCGCCTCAGTGCTTCATTTCTGCTTACCTGGTTGTAAGTGTTATGGTTGGGTTTGCTGTTGCTTTCCCTGTTCCATGTTTGATTAGCGTTGTTATCCTTCTATAGTTAGCGTTGCTTTCCTCTGTTCTGGTTAGCTCTGCTATTTTATTGTTTGTGTGTTGGTTCGTTACCTCACCACTTTTGCATTATATCCTTCTCTCAAAGTATGTCCGTCTCCTCGGGCACAGTTTCCTAGGAGGAGTCTGCTAGGAGGGGCATAGAGGGGAGGAGACAGCACACACTAATAGTTTCTTAAAGTGCCAGGCTCCAGTGGATCTGATCTATACCCCATGGTAATCTAGTAATCCCCAGTATCCACTACGGACCACGAGTAAAGGAATTACCGGTAGGTATTACATTTCTATTTTTGCGATCACTGCTTCCCCACAAGACTGCACCTTTTTTTGAGGGGGATGGGGGGGGGGGGGGGGGATTTAGCATACACTGACTGACTGCGAGGGGAATGATTGAGGAAGGGGAGCCCTAAATTGGTGTCTTGCTTAGGACCCCATGAGGTATAAATCCGCCTCTGGCTGCAAGAGGGTCTTGTGTTAATAGCCGCCTCCTGCTGGCTTCTGTGGTCCGCTGCTGCATCCAAAAGCGTAGCATTGATCACTGTGTGACCATTAGCCGTCTAACCCTCAGTGAAACCCATCTTACTGTCTGCCATCAGTTCCTTCATACCCACCAGCCCATACACTGGAACACAGCCAGAGGCCGCATCCTGTGTATCGTGCACAGCTACTATGTATGTCTGGTCATCAGACCATGGATGTGCGAGCGCCATTACCGAGGAGGGATCCTTGGCATTCTTCTCCCAGTAGGTATTGTGGAGTGTAGTCCAGAGCTCAGACTAGAAACATTGGGGGTCATTCCGATCGCTCGCTAGCTACTTTTTGCAGCCATGCAAACGCATAGTTGCCGCCCGCAGGGGAGTGTATTTTAGCTGTGCAAGTGTGCGAATGCCTGTGCAGCCGAGCAGTACAAAAATAGTTTGTGCAGTTTCTGAGTAGGTCTGAACTTATTCAGCCGCTGCGATCACTACAGCCTGTCCGGTCCCAGAATTGACGTCAGACACCCGCCCTGCATCTGCTTGGACACGCCTGCGTTTTTCCAACCACTCCCTGAAAGCGGTCAGTTGACACCCATAAGCGCCTTCTTAGTTAAATCCATCGCCCAGTAACAATCTGCTTTGTGCCCGTACGGTACGCCTACGCATTGCGGTGCATACGCATGCGCAGTAGTGACCTGATCGCTGCGCTGCAAAAAACGGCAGCGTGCGATCAGGTCGGAATGACCACCATTAAGGGGCCAACTGCTTTGCATTCCGGAGTTTTTTTAAATTCAACATTATAGTAGTCCCCATAGCATACTTGCCTACTCTCCCTGAATGGCCAGGATGCTACATAAAATTGGGTGGTGCTTCCTGCTGCACAGAAGAGTGGCCAAGTCTCATGGAGACTCCGGCTACCGCCACCCAGTCGCTTACTTACCACTTATACCTCTTTTCCACTAGCTTTTACCCGTGTTTTTCCCTAGTGGAAAAGGGTTCCCTTGCAGATTCCCGGATAAAGTGATCCGGGAATCCTACCCGGGTAGCTTGCCGGGTTGAACACGTGTTCAACCCGATAAGCTGTGAAGTGTCAACGGGAGCCGTGTCGAGGCGACACGGCTCCCGTTCACAGTGTATGGAAGGGCGGCGCTGGGAGATCATGTGATCTCCCAGCGCCGCCCCTGCCGCGTCACTAGCAGCGTCACCAACCCGGCAATATGCCGGGTTGGTGAGCGCTGTGTGAAAGGGGGCTGTAACACGGGTCGCAGCCGTGTCAGGCGACACAACTGCGACCCGTGCTACAGTGGAAAAGGGGTATTAGTGAAGTGGACCAGGTAATCGATGGTGTGCGTTTCACGGCAAATTACATCATCATAGCCACGCCCCCTGCTGTAAAATGCTAGTAATATCAGCATTGTATAGCAAGGGGCATGGTCACGATGACTCAATCACACAGCCAAACCACTGCACCAACCCTATAACAAGTTACGCCCCCCACCACCATAGCGCACGCCGCTGTGCTGGCCTGGCTACCCTCTCCCAGTCAAAAATGGAGGACTTCCCTAGATACATCCCGGTGATGCTAAATATTTGGAGTTGCTTCCTGGGGAATATACTGCAAATATTTTCTGATAAATATGCCCCAAAGGGTTAAAATAACATGACCATAATGAATCTGCATTTTGCACTTTGCATCCTGCAGCTCCCCAGCTCCCCTCTGTATTTTCACAGTGACAGTTGGCCTGATTCAGAGATGACAAAAATGCAAAGCTGCTTGCAAGCAGCTTTGCATTTCCACCAGACTATAGGAAGCACTGGCAGGAGACGCTCCCTGCATGTACCTGCGATCCCAGCCAAGCAACCAATGTTTGCGATGTTCCACGCAGATGGCCTTCTTTCTCAGCTGACTTACAGAAGTGGGAGCTGCGAGGCCAGGAAGTCTGCATGGTAACACGCAGACCCTGGACTCCCCCTCCCAGACAATGGGGGCGACACCAGCCCCTGCCCACCACCTCAATGCTGCTGCCTTATCGATCAGGCAGAGGAAGAAGGAAACTGCAGGTGACAAGGAAAGGCTCGTTCTGCGCATGGACCTTGTGCAGCCGCAGATTCCCGATAATTGTGAATTTGCGTGGGACGGCATACCTGCATCCCACTCTGAATTAGTCCCAGTGTGAGCTCCGTGGGCTCATGTTCTGGTGGTGAGGAATCGCTCTTCTGCACATTCCGCATCCCATACGCAATAGTAAGGAGTTCCAGCAGTTGGCATCCTCTGCCGTATTAAGAGGTATGTGTATTTGATTATTATAGGTCACCTGTGCCCTAATAGACCAATATTTGTGTTTTAAGCAATCACAATGCCCAGTGGCTGTTCCATGGTTGGGTGCAGAGGTGCCATGGGCTAGCACCCTCTGACCCCGGTGTCACTGTACAAGCACTGGGAGCAGGAAGATAAATGACATACCCTGCACCTTTCTATGGAACGTGGTGGCACCCTGCAAGGTGCAGTCAGCATGGGACTGTTGTTCTCTCTCTCAGCCTTGTACCCTAGGCAGCGGCACTAGTCACATCCCCTTTGTTACAGCCGTGGCCTGAGGTTCCTCTATTGTGTGCTGGGATTTCCAGCTGTTTGTCAAACACGTCCAGCAGTTTATATTCTTTAGCTGTAAAACTTTAAATGGCAGCGTGTTGTATTCTCTTCTCTTGTGTTTTTTTTTTTTGGAGGCCATGATATACTGAACAGATCTTTATAAGAAAGTATATATCCCAATTTCTGCCAGTGTTTCCATCAAAGCCACAATCAAGAACTATATTTGACTTTCCTATGTGTTGGAGATGCCATGTTCTGACCAATCAAAGTGCTCCGATTCATTCCTATGGCAGTGCCAAGTGTGACCTGCTACTCCAAGTGCCAGCATGTCCTGAGAGCTATTGAAATTGGGCATAATTTAATAAGTTGGGACCTGTCATGCACTGGTAAAGAAGAATTGTAATTGTTTCCTTTATACATATTTATTAGGCCAACACCCACTGCATGAGGAGTGTCAGTAAATTGCCCTGCTATCAGCATGAGGCTGTTTATTTTTATAGGGAGGAACACTTTTTTATCCACTTCCCTGGGAATACCAGCCCTGTGTTGACATGGTTAGGGGTAGGGACTCCAAACTAAGTACCCCCTTCCCCATGCTATAGTGCCAGGAGACTAGGTTGGTAATGTCTAGTGTTGGTAATGGAGATTTCAGGAGGAACACATGCTTTTTCTACCCCCAATATTGCCAATACCATCCTAGGCAGAAGAGCTACTGCTGGTTTCACTTTTGGGTGTTCCTGTGCTTTTTTTCTGATTTTGAAAAAAAATTTTTAGTCTATTCGCATTGAGCCCAAGCTGGTGATGGATGCTACCGTCACCTATCACGAAGTGCAGTCTTTCCATTTAAAAATGACAAACATTTAGACCCAAACTTGTCTCCAAATAAGGTTATGAAGCCGTGTTTTTAATTTTTTTAATGCTGCTCTGATCTATGTGCATAGCTCCCAACTTTCTAAAGTTGGGAGGCGAGACACAGATGCGCTCTGAATGTGCGTGCCCAAAACTAGGGGGCATGGCCAGTGGCGCTGAGAGAGGGAGGGTACAAATTACCCGGGCCCAGGTCTGATGGAGGGGCCCAGAGGGGTCCCCTGAGCCTCCTCCCCTTTAACTGTCAGCAGCAACTGCAGCTTTTCTCCTCAGCCCAGCACATGCTGCTGTATAGAAAAAACAAAAAACACCTGCGCTCTGTTGCTGATAAAAGGGGTATATCCCTCTAATAGATTAAATAAAAATTAATTAATAATCAATAAGGACGGTAGGTTTAAGTTGAATTAATATATAATCAATTTAATTAGAATAATGTCTAAAAACAAATGTCTTTCACATAAAATCACCTCAGTAAATAAATTCATAGGTCAAAGAACATTCACCAATCCCCTTAGGAGAAATATATCATACCCCAGGCTAGGATTCCCTCCAGAATATAGTCCACGAATATAATTGCAAGTGAGTGGTAGAGTTCGATAGGTCCCTTTTAGGCACAAATGCACATGTTGCTGTATGCTGAGCTGGAGTGTGGACATGTTGGCAGTTAAAATACCATTTTTTCTGTATTTTTCTAAGGATGCCTGGCCACATCTCCTGTGATTAGGCTATGCCCCCTGAAAAGTGACTGCCCTGGGCATGGCCTCGTGGCTAGAAGGTGTGGCCTTGCGGGAAGTTCTGTGATCAAGGCCACACCCCTTTTTTACTGCTATTGTGGGCATGACCAGCGCTCTGTGAGCTGCAGTTAATGCCTATGTCCCTCTCTCCCGGTGCGCATTGGCGTGTGAGGGAGGGTCTCCCAACTGCCCCCCACCACCACCGTGTGACACTGCGACCAGCGGGTGGGACAGCAGGACAGTCCCAGAAAAATTAAGACTGTCCCACCAAATTCGGGACAGTTGGGACGTATGTATGTGTAAACTGAGATTACAGACTGTCCTGTCTAGGGTTGCCAGAGCATCCTTTTAATAAGGGACACATATACATTGCACAAATTCTGTGTCTGGCTGACTTGAATTCTTCTTTTCTCCAGGTTTGTGTAATTTGTGTGTCCCGAATGATCTGGCAGCCCTAGTTCTGGTGTACCTTTGTAAGAAGGTTACTAACAAGACCTAGGGATGGCCATCGGTGGGTTAATCATCAATTGTACTATCGGTGTTAACCTCCATGGTATAAAACAGGTAAACCATCATTTTTTTCAACCACAGATGGTCATGTCTGCAATGGATTAGTAAGGCTCTTGCCATTCAGAGTCTGGAGGCAGAAGTTCACGGGTGGGGGGGAGGAGCTAGTTATCTTATCCGGCATTAAGTAGGGGGAGCATCGTGGTGTGTCTACCATTAATGGTGGAGATGGCAAAACTACTTTACATCAGCTATCGATAATTTGTAATCATCGATGGTCAATGGCCATGCCTAACCACACCTGAAACCAGGATGTTGAATGTGCTGAAACATTTACATATACTGCCAAAAGTGAATATGCTTAACATTAATAGCAATGCTGCAAGTCAGTAGTTCTCAACCTCAACCCCCAGGTTTTTTCAGCAGGTCATGTTTAGAAATTTCTGTCTGTGGGAGCTGGTGGTAAGCTTACTGGCCCAGCAAAAAAGATGAACTGCCCTGGGGAACCACTGTTCAAGATAATCAGCCATTATTGGTAGATGGGTCCCTTGCAATTAAGTGCAGTGCACACAGGCCCCTAGGCATACTTGCCTACCTGACCCTCTCCATGAGGGAGAAAATGCTCTGTTCCTGGACTTTCCTGGTAATGTATCATTGCCATCACCTGTGGTGAAACACCTTTCTTATCAATTAACTAGCTCACCACAGGTGATGGCAATCATACATTACCAGGAAAGTCCAGGAACAGAGCATTTTCTCCATCATGGAGAGGGTCAGGTAGGCAAGTATGCCCCTAGGTCTAGGGGGCCACACCGCACACCTTGCACCATACTTGCCTACCTGACCCTCTCCATGAGGGAGAAAATGCTCTGTTCCTGGACTTTCCTGGTAATGTATGATTGCCATCACCTGTGGTGAGCTAGGTAATTGATAAGAAAGGTGTTTCACCACAGGTGATGGCAATCATACATTACCAGGAAAGTCCAGGAACAGAGCATTTTCTCCCTCATGGAGAGGGTCAGGTAGGCAAGTATGCCTTGCACCCATACAATTATACTTACCCCTCTGGAGTCCCATGGCAGCCAGCGCTGCAGACAGAAATCACTGGGATTATGGCATGGAATCCATTTTCCTGATGATTTCTGCATATGCACAGTCCACAGAAGCAAGGCAAGAACACCAGGTTTTGAAAGACCTGCACATAAGAAGTAGACTCTGGCACAGAGCCAGAGTCTTCAGCGCTGCCAGAGAGTAGGGGGCCTGCATGGATCCTGCACACAGACCCTCTCCTCTCTGAAACACTCCTGTAACCACACAAATTATACTATTTTCTCTTACGTCCTAGAGGATGCTGGGTCCACATTAGTACCATGGGGTATAGATGGGTCCACCAGGAGCCATTGGCAATTTAAGAGTTTGAGAGTATGGGCTGGCTCCTCCCTCTATGCCCCTCCTACCAGACTCAGTTTAGAAAATGTGCCTGGAGGAGCCGGTCACAGCTAGGGGAGCTCTCCAGAGCTTTTCTAGTAAAATGTTATTTTAGAGTGCGGCACTGTGAGGGGCGCCCTGAGCCAGCGCTACACCCTACACCCTAAGCCTGTCGGGGTCCCCGGATCTCAGCCAGCACTCAATCCTCAGATGAGTATAATCCTATGAAGAGCGGGAAGACAGCGCCATTTGGGGGCGGAGCTTCTCCTCAGAGCGGACCCAGCAGTGTTCAGCGTCTTTTTCCTGCCTGCACAGCGCTGATCAGGAGAAACAGGTCCCTCCACAGCAACTCCAGCTATCTGTAAACGGTACCAGGGGATTGTAGAAGGAGGGAAAGGCTGCAATGCGACTGTGTATCCTATTAAGGTGCACAGTCAGCGCTGAAAAGGGGTCTCCCTTTGGTTAGAAGCGCTGTTGTGGGTTGGCTCCAATCTCTGTGTCTCTCTTGCCATTCTTGGGGGGGGGGGAAGGGGGCAACTCTGTCTGCCCTCCTCTGTTTTTGTGTGTGTGGAGTGTTTGTTGGTCTCCTTTAGCTATGTCCAGGGACACTGTGTCATATGCTGCAGAGGATATGTCCTCCCAGGATGATCCCATTCCATGTAATCAGGATAGCACTGGTTTAGCACAGATTCCAGCAAGGGAACCTGAGTGGTTTTCCGCTATCAAATCTTGGATTTCTCAGATTTCAGACAGGGTTGCAAGTAATGAATCTGCAACCCAGGTATTACAGAACTCTATGGCAGTATGGCCCGATTCTGGTACCTCAGGACGCTCCACTATATACCCCCACAAACATGCGCTTGTTCATGTCATGCAAGATGACACGAATACCGATTCTGACACCACAGATGGTAATGGGGATGTGTTGCGGGGGTCTTCCCTCTCTTGCAAAGGGGGTGCAATTGATGATAGAGACTATCAGGGATGTCTTGAATATTAATGATGCCACACCTGAGCAGGTTGAGGAGGCTTTTTTCACTGAAAATAAGATAGCCTCGCTAACCTTCCCTGCGACAAAGAAATGAAATGCTATAATTGAGAAAGCATGGGAAAACCCTGAGAAAAAATTCCAGATACCTAAAAGGGTCCAGGTGGCATTCCCTTTCCCTGAGGAGGATAGAAAAAAATGGGAAAACCCGCCAATTGTTGACGCATCTGTGTCCAGACTCTCAAAAAAGGTGGTTTTGCCTGTTCCGGGATCTACCGCCTTAAAGGAGCCGGCTGATCGCAAAATTAATAATACACTTAAATCAATGTACACTGCTTCAGGGGCCATATTACGTCCCACTATTGCTAGTGCATGGATTGTAAAGTGGTCAGGCACCTTACTTGAGGATTTGGATACGATGGATAAGGGTGATGTTGAATTGTTTTTGCGTAACATTCACGATTCAGCAGGTTTTATGGTAGAATCCATGAAAGACCTGGGTTCCATGGATGCAGGAATCTCTTCCATGTCTGTTTCAGCTCGTCGGGGACTGTGGCTGCTCCAGTGATCGGCCGACGCGGAATCCAGGAAAAGCGTAGAGTCCCTACCCTACACAGGTCAGGCTCTCTTTGGGGAAGCTTTGGATGAGTGGATATCCATGGCTACAGCGGGTAAGTCTCCGTTTCTTCCCTCAGCTGCACCTGCTCCGAAGAAATCCTTTTCTTCATCAGCATCACAGTCCTTTCGACCTAACAAGCCTAGAAAGGCCAAACCGTCTAATACCTTCTTTAATGGAGGTCGAGTTAAATCCAGGAAACCTGCTGCCACAGGTTCCCAGGAACAAAAGCCTGTTTCAGGTACGCCAAAGTCCTCCGCATGACGGTAGACTGCGTGACCTGGAGGTAGGGCCAATGGGAGCGAGACTCAGACACTTCAGTCACGTCTGGGTCTCGTCCGGCCTGGATCCCTGGGTGATAGATATTGTGTCTCAGGGCTACAGGCTGGAATTTCAAAATCTCCCTCCACCGATTTTTCAAATCAGGCTTGCCAGTTCTACTGGCAGACAGAACTGTCCTACAGAGGCTGTCCAGAAGTTGGTGGAGGCACAGGTTATTGTGCCAGTTCCTCCTCATCTGCAAACCACAGGTTACTATTCGAACCTTTTCGTGGTACCGAAACTGGATGGTTCGGTCATGCCCATTCTGAACCTAAAATCACTGAACCCCTTTCTAAAGGAGTTCAAGTTCAAAATGGAGTCTCTCCAGGCGTTGATATCAGGTTCCAAGGAAGGTGGTTAAGTCTGGAGGCTGGTCTGCTGATCAACGTCCTGGAACTAAGAGCCGTCTACAATGGTCTTCTTCAGGCGGCCCAACTGCTAAAAAAATCGGGCCATTCAAGTACAGTTGGACAATCTAACGATGGTGGCTTACATAAACCGACAGGGCGAAACGAAGAGCAGAGCTGCAATGGTAAAGGTAACAAGAATCATCCTCTGGGCAGAAAGACATGCGTTGGCGCTGTCAGCAATCTTCATTCCGGGAGAGGACAACTGGGAAGCAGACTTCCTCAGCAGACACGATCTCCATCCAGGGGAGTGGGGTGTCCATCCGGAGGTGTTCAAGGAAATAACAGACCTTTGGGGGTTACCCCAAATAGACATGATGGCCTCTCGTCTCAACAAAAAGCTTCAACGCTATTGTTCCAGGTCGAGGGACCCACAAGCAGTGGCAGTGGACGCCCTGGTGTCTCCGTGGGTGTTCCAGTCGGTGTACGAGTTTCCATCACTTCCACTCATTCCAAGAGTTCTAACTCTAGTAAGGAGGACAAGAATTCAAGCGATCCTCATTGCTCCAGACTGGCCAAGGCGGGCTTGGTATGCAGACCTTCTGAGTCTCTTGCAGGAAGAGCTGACGGCCTCTTCCTCTTCGGGAGTACCTGCTACAGCAGGGGCCGTTCGCCTATCAAGACTTACCGCAGCTACGTTTGACGGCATGGAAGTTGAGCGCCTGATGCTTGCTCGGAAGGGCATTCCGAAGAAGGTCATTCCTACCCTGATACAGGCTAGGAAAGGGGTAACGTCTAAACATTACAATCGTATTTGGAAGAAATATGTCACGTGGTGTGACTCCAAGAAATTTCCTACGGTGGAATTTCACCTGGTACGTTTTCTCCTCTTTCTGCAAGCAGGTGTGGATATGGGCCTGCGGTTGGGATCTGTGAAGGTCCAGATTTCGTCCCTGTCCATTTTTTCCCCAGAAACAATTGGCTGCCCTCCTTGAGGTTCAGACCTTTTTGAAGGGAGTTCTGCACATCCAACCTCCCTTTGTACCGCCTACGGCGCCTTGGGACCTTAGCGTGGTGTTGCAGTTTCTCCAGTCGGACTAGTTTGAGCCCCTACAGGAGGTTGAGGTCAAATTTCATACATGGAAGGCTGTCACGTTGTTGGCCTTAGCTTCTGCTACCCGTGTGTCAGAATAGGGGGCTTTGTCCTGTAAAAGCCCCTACTTGATCTACCACGAAGATAGTGCTGAGCTCAGAACACGTCAGCAGTTTCTTCCGAAGGTTGTGTCGGCATTTCCTATCAACCAACCTATTGTGGTGCCAGTGGCTACTGACTCATTTCATCAAAGTCCTTGGATGTTGTGTTGGCTTTGAAAATCTTTGTGAAGAGGACAGCTCGTCACAGGAAATCAGACTCTCTGTTTGTCCTGTATGATCCCAAGAAAATTGGGTGTCCTGCTTCAAAGCAGACTATATCTCGCTGGATTAGATTCACTATCCAGCATGCGTATTCTACGGCAGGATTGCTGTGTCCAAAATCTGTTAAGGCTCACTCAACTCGTAAGGTGGGGTCTTCCTGGGCGGCTGCTTGGGGTGTCTCTGCGTTACAACTTTGCCGAGCAGCAACTTGGTCTGGGTTGAACACGTTTGCTAAGTTCAACAAGTTTGATACTTTGGCCTCTGATGATCTGAAGTTCAGTCAATCAGTTCTGCAGGAGCCTCTGCCCTCTCCCTCCTGTTCTGGGAGCTTTGGTACATCCCCATGGTACTAATGTGGACCCCAGCATCCTCTAGGACGTAAGAGAAAATAGGATTTTGGTTACCTACCGGTAAATCCTTTTTTCGTAGTCCGTAGAGGATGCTGGGCGCCCGCTCAGCGCTTTGTTTTCCTGCAAACGTTATCTGGTTCAGTACAACTTTGTTTAGTTATATACTGCATTGTTATTTGGTAAGTAATATTTCAGCAGTTGCTGAGTTTTTCAAGCTAGTTAGGTTGATGTGCCTTGTATATGTGAGCTGGTATGAATCTCGTCACTATCTGTGTTAAATCCTTCTCTCGAAGATGTCCGTCTCCTCAGGGCACAGTTTCTAGACTGAGTCTGGTAGGAGGGGTATTCAGGGAGAAGCCAGCCCACACTCTCAAACTCTTAAAGTGCCAATGGCTCCTGGTGGACCCATCTATACCCCATGGTAGTAATGTGGACCCCAGCATCCTCTACGGACTACGAGAATTTTTTTTCCCCGGTACGTAACCAAAATCCTATATTTTTGTATTTTCAAAAAGATACCACTAGTTTTTTTGCTCAATCTAACACATCATACCAATGTGGCCAGAGAAGTGCTTTTTTTATCATTAAAAGTTGAATTAAGTTAACCATTTTTTCTTCTATAAGACACCATAAAGAAATTGTGGTTCTTGTTTTGACATTAATCAACCCTTATATCAAGCCTGGAGTGGCCTAGTCAGTCTCCAGACCTCAACCCAATAGAAAATCTGTGGAGGGAGTTGAAAGTCCGTGTTGCCCAGCAACAGCCCCAAAACATGACAGATCTAGAGAAGATCTGCATGGAAGAGTGGGCCAAAATACCTGCTGCAGTGTGTGAAAACCTGGTCAAGAACTACAGGAAACGTTTGACCTCTGTAATTGCCAACCGAGGTTATATTACAAAGTATTGAGTTAAACTTTTTGATTGTCCAAATATTTATTTTCCGCAAGAATATACAAATAAATTGTTTAAAAATCATACAATGTGATTTCCTAGTTGTTTTTTTCAGATTCTGTCTCTCACAGTTGAAGTGTACCTATGATGGAAATTAAAGACCTCTCTCATCTTTTTAAGTGGGTCAATTTGCACAATCAGTGGCTGTCCAAATACTTTTTTGCCCCACTGTATATTGCACTCACTCATGCACACACATAGGCACCTCTGCACACCCCTTCTCCCAACCCTGCACCCAGTGGCGTAACTAGAAATTTTTCTCCCCCAAGCCAAAAAATTCTTCGGCGCCCCCCCCATAATTGGCACTAGGAAAGGGACAAACATGTGCGCGCCGAAGGCGCGCGGCGCCAAAAAGGGGCGTGGTTTTGTTTAAATGGGCGCGGCTTCGCATAAAGAGGCGTGGCATTGCAGGAATAGACTACCTTATACCCCAGTTTTGCAACCTGCACGCCCAGACGTTAGCCACCACAGGAAAGAAAAATAATCATGATTCATGCCCCTTCCATTATTTGTCATTTTTCCTCCTTATAGTAATGCCCAGTATACATTATGCCACATACTGCAAAGGCCCTCAGACATTATGCCACACACAATAATGCACATGACACAATATGCACACACCGTAATGCCCCCGACACATTATGCCACACACCGTAATGTCTGTGACACATTATGACAGGAATCGCAATGCCCGTTATACATTATGCTACACACTGCAATGCCCCTGATACTTTATAGCACATACCACAATGCCCATGATATAGTATACCACACACCGCAATGTCCGTGATACATTATGACACACACCGCAATGTCCGTGATACATTATGACACACACTGCAATGAACCTGAGACATTATACCACATACCACAATGCCCATGATATAGTATACCACACACCGCAATGTCCGTGATACATTATGACACACACCGCAATGCCCGTTATACATTATGCCACACTGCAATGACCCTAAGACATTATACCACATACCACAATGCCCGTGATATAGTATACAGACACCGTAATGCCTGACACATTATGCCACACACCGCAATGCCCATTATACATTATGCCACATACTGCAATGACCCTGAGACATTATACCACATACCACAATGCCCGTGATCTAGTATACCTTACACCGTAATGCCTGTGACACATACCGCAATGCCCGTTATACCCTATGCCACACTGCAATGCCCCTGAGACATTATACCACATACCACAATGCCCGTGATATAGTTTGCCACACACCGTAATGCCTGTGACACATTCTGACACACACCGCAATGTCCGTGATACATTATGCCACACACCGTAATGCCCATTACACATTAAGTCCTACATTAAGGCTTCTAATTACTTTTAAATTACCTGCTCGTTGCCAGGGGTTTCATGCTCTTGGTTCCATGCACGGTGCCAGGGGTTTTCATGCTCAGGGTGTCATGCTCGTTGCCAGGTGTTTCATGCACTCGGTGTCATGCTCGTTGCCAGGGGTTTCATGCACTGGGTGTCATGCTCATTGCTAGGGGGTAGTGCTTGTTGCTAGGGCTGTGCTCCCAGTGCCACATATGTCCTCAGTGCCAGATATTCCCCCACGGTGCCAGGTACTCACATGCCCCCAGTGCCAAATATAGCCTCTCCCCCCAGTGCCACATATGCCCCCAGTGCCAGATATTCCCCCACAATGCCAGGTGCTCACGTGCCCCCAGTGCCAAATATAGCCCCCCATGTGCCAGGTACACATACAGTGCCATATATGCCCCCTCAGTGCCCCCCCAGTGCCATATATGCCCCCTCAGTGCCTCCCCAGTGCCATATATGCCCTCTCAGTGCCCCCCAGTGCCATATATGCCCCCTCAGTACCCCCCAGTGCCATATATGCCCCCTCAGTGCCCCCCCAGTGCCATATATGCCCCCTCAGTGCCCCACCAGTGCCATATATGCCCCCTCAGTGCCATATATGCCCCCTCAGTGCCTCCCCAGTGCCATATATGCCCCCTCAGTGCCCCCCAGTGCCATCTATGCCCCCTCAGTGCCCCCCAGTGCCATATATGCCCTCAGTGCCCCCCAGTGCCATATATGCCCCCTCAGTGCCATATATGCCCCCTCAGTGCCCCCCGCAGTGCCATATATGCCCCCTCAGTGCCATATATGACCCCTCTGTGCCCCCCCAGTGCCATATATGCCCCCTCAGTACCCCCCAGTGCCATATATGCCCCCTCAGTGCCCCCCAGTGCCATATATGCCCCCTCAGTACCCCCCATTGCCATATATGCCCCCTCAGTGCCCCCCCAGTGCCATATATGCCCCCTCAGTGCCCCACCAGTGCCATATATGCCCCCTCAGTGCCATATATGCCCCCTCAGTGCCTCCCCAGTGCCATATATGCCCCCTCAGTGCCCCCCAGTGCCATCTATGCCCCCTCAGTGCCCCCCAGTGCCATATATGCCCTCAGTGCCCCCAGTGCCATATATGCCCCCTCAGTGCCATATATGCCCCCTCAGTGCCCCCCGCAGTGCCATATATGCCCCCTCAGTGCCATATATGACCCCTCTGTGCCCCCCCAGTGCCATATATGCCCCCTCAGTACCCCCCAGTGCCATATATGCCCCCTCAGTGCCCCTCAGTGCCATATATGCCCCCTCAGTACCCCCCAGTGCCATATATGCCCCCTCAGTGCCCCACCAGTGCCATATATGCCCCCTCAGTGCCATATATGCCCCCTCAGTGCCTCCCCAGTGCCATATATGCCCCCCAGTGCCCACCAGTGCCATCTATGCCCCCTCAATGCCCCCCAGTGCCATATATGCCCTCAGTGCCATATATGCCCCCTCAGTGCCATATATGCCCCCTCAGTGCCCCCCCAGTGCCATATATGCCCCCTCAGTGCCCCACCAGTGCCATATATGCCCCCTCAGTGCCATATATGCCCCCTCAGTGCCTCCCCAGTGCCATATATGCCCCCCAGTGCCCCCCAGTGCCATCTATGCCCCCTCAATGCCCCCCAGTGCCATATATGCCCTCAGTGCCATATATGCCCCCTCAGTGCCATATATGCCCCCTCAGTGCCCCCCCAGTGCCATATATGCCCCCTCAGTACCCCCCAGTGCCATATATGCCCCCTCAGTGCCCCCCAGTGCCATATATGCCCCCTCAGTACCCCCCAGTGCCATATATGCCCCCTCAGTGCCCCCCCAGTGCCATATATGCCCCCTCAGTGCCCCACCAGTGCCATATATGCCCCCTCAGTGCCATATATGCCCCCTCAGTGCCTCCCCAGTGCCATATATGCCCCCTCAGTGCCCCCCAGTGCCATCTATGCCCCCTCAGTGCCCCCCAGTGCCATATATGCCCCCTCAGTGCCATATATGCCCCCTCAGTGCCCCACCAGTGCCATATATGCCCCCTCAGTGCCATATATGCCCCCTCAGTGCCTCCCCAGTGCCATATATGCCCCCCAGTGCCCCCCAGTGCCATCTATGCCCCCTCAATGCCCCCCAGTGCCATATATGCCCTCAGTGCAATATATGCCCCCTCAGTGCCATATATGCCCCCTCAGTGCCCCCCCAGTGCCATATATGCCCCCTCAGTACCCCCCAGTGCCATATATGCCCCCTCAGTGCCCCCCAGTGCCATATATGCCCCCTCAGTACCCCCCAGTGCCATATATGCCCCCTCAGTGCCCCCCCAGTGCCATATATGCCCCCTCAGTGCCCCACCAGTGCCATATATGCCCCCTCAGTGCCATATATGCCCCCTCAGTGCCTCCCCAGTGCCATATATGCCCCCTCAGTGCCCCCCAGTGCCATCTATGCCCCCTCAGTGCCCCCCAGTGCCATATATGCCCCCTCAGTGCCATATATGCCCCCTCAGTGCCCCACCAGTGCCATATATGCCCCCTCAGTGCCATATATGCCCCCTCAGTGCCTCCCCAGTGCCATATATGCCCCCCAGTGCCCCCCAGTGCCATCTATGCCCCCTCAATGCCCCCCAGTGCCATATATGCCCTCAGTGCCATATATGCCCCCTCAGTGCCATATATGCCCCCTCAGTGCCCCCCCCAGTGCCATATATGCCCCCTCAGTACCCCCCAGTGCCATATATGCCCCCTCAGTGCCCCCCAGTGCCATATATGCCCCCTCAGTACCCCCCAGTGCCATATATGCCCCCTCAGTGCCCCCCCAGTGCCATATATGCCCCCTCAGTGCCCCACCAGTGCCATATATGCCCCCTCAGTGCCATATATGCCCCCTCAGTGCCTCCCCAGTGCCATATATGCCCCCTCAGTGCCCCCCAGTGCCATCTATGCCCCCTCAGTGCCCCCCAGTGCCATATATGCCCCCTCAGTGCCATATATGCCCCCTCAGTGCCCCCCGCAGCGCCATATATGCCCCCTCAGTGCCATATATGACCCCTCTGTGCCCCCCCAGTGCCATATATGCCCCCTCAGTACCCCCCAGTGCCATATATGCCCCCTCAGTGCCCCCCAGTGCCATATATGCCCCCTCAGTACCCCCCAGTGCCATATATGCCCCCTCAGTGCCCCCCCAGTGCCATATATGCCCCCTCAGTGCCCCACCAGTGCCATATATGCCCCCTCAGTGCCATATATGCCCCCTCAGTGCCTCCCCAGTGCCATATATGCCCCCAGTGCCCCCCAGTGCCATCTATGCCCCCTCAGTGCCCCCCAGTGCCATATATGCCCTCAGTGCCCCCCAGTGCCATATATGCCCCCTCAGTGCCATATATGCCTTCTCAGTGCCCCCCGCAGTGCCATATATGCCCCCTCAGTGCCATATATGACCCCTCTGTGCCCCCCCAGTGCCATATATGCCCCCTCAGTGCCCCCAGTGCCATATATGCCCCCTCAGTGCCATATATGCCCCTCAGTGCCACCCCAGTGCCATATATGCCCCCTCAGGCCATATATGCCCCCTCAGTGCCCCCCCCCTGTTCCATATATGCCCCCTCAGTGCCCCCCCAGTGCCATATATGCATACCTCCCGCAGTGTCCCGCGATGGGGGGGGGCAGTTGGGAGGCTCCTACAGTCACTGCTCTGCATAGCAGAGCAGTAGTGAATAGACGCTGTGCGCATGCGCACAGCGTCTATTCAGCGCAGACAGTGGGAGAGAGGGCATGCCAGCAGCTCACAGAGCGCTGGGCATGCCCCCTCAGTGACGAAACGGGGGCGTGGCCCGCGATCGCGGGTCCTCCGCGAAGCCACGCCCCCTTTTCATAGGATACGCCCCCCGACACGCCGGAGATTCAGAGGGACACAGGAGAGGCGCACGCTGTGCCCTCCGTGTCCCTACTTCACAGCGGGGGGCTAGTGACAACAGATTGACATGCGGACGTTCGTCCGCATGTCAATCTGCTCTAAATCAGTGGCGGCGCCCCCGCAGCCCCTCGCCCCCAAGCCACCGCGAGGGCTGCGGGGGCAGTAGTTACGCCACTGCCTGCACCAATAACCACCTCTTCCCTGCCTAGACACCTGTGTACACCTTATGGACCCATACAGGCACTTCTAAAGCAACTCTTACACCAATATAGTTTCCCATGCACACCCCTCCCCCAACTCTGCACCCACATAGACACACTTCCCCACCTATGCACCCATGCACCCACATAAGCACATCTGCACCCGTATATATTCACCTATCCAGTCACCCATGCACTCACCTAGGTACAACTACACTTCACTTAGCACTCACTCAGGTACCCAGAAAATAACTCTCATTTTTCATTTGCAGTCCATTTTTTAAACCATTTTTATTTAGTTAGTTTTTCTGAAAGACTAAGACAGGGGAAGACCTCATATCTTACACCTTGTCAAAAGTCCTTTGCAAATGGTTTTTTTAAAGTCTGTTTACAGTCCCTTTATACAGTTCACATATGATGTTCTGCTGTAGAAGAATCCACATTAGGAAAAATGATTCCCGGTGATTTTCCTTCATTATGGCACACTGTTGGTAGAGTAAAAGATACAATGATTATAAGGGTGGTGAAAAGAGGGTGAAGATAGAAAAAGCTGTTACTAATTGACAAAAAAGGTAATAGAAACAAATGGTAGTACTATTACAGAAAAAGGTAAAAACAGAAGAACAAAAAGGTGGTGAAAAGGTTACATGGGGTAAATTTACTAAGATGGGATGTTGCCCATAGCAACAAATAAGATTTCAGGTATTTACTTCTAGAAGGTGCTAGATAAATGAGAAGTAGAATCTGAATGGTTGCTATGGGCAACATCCAATCTTAAATAGAACTCCCATCTTAGTAAATTTACCCCATGGTGTAGGTACTATTACAGAAATAGTACCACCTGAATTACCCTCAATGTCAGCTAGGGCCCAGGAAACTGCTAGCAGGAAACATAGGTAAAAGCAGCTAAAAGACAGAATCTCAATAAAAGCAACAACCTACCTTGAAAGTCCAGAGTTGCCCTGAACTGGAGATCAAGGTTGCAGAGGTAACAGCAGAGAAGTGTAGGGTATCTCTTTGTATCTCCCAGTAGGTCCAGGAGAGGATCGATGTTGCACACGGATGTATAATGTGCAGTAGTCTCCACAAACAGCTGCCGGGATCACCCAGGGTGTTAGAAGGAGACACAGTGTGCAGGATTCTCGTGCACTTCTGTGTCTAGCAGTGGTGAATCTCCCATTAGGCACTTGTTTGGGGGCGGCACTTGGATGCTTGTGTTGGTATTGTCAGCTCAAAAAGTACCAATTACTGCAAAATATATCCACTGCACTGTACCATATGCTATCTCAAATGGACTGTAAACGGGTAGGACATGCACTTACTGCCCCTGTAAGCTGTCCTACTTAGGGGTGGGGGTGTTCTTGGGTCCTGGTGACCATGGATGCCAGCCTGAGAGGCTGGGGAGCAGTCACACAGGGAAGAAATTTCCAGGGCTTGTGGTCAAGCCTGGAGACATCACTTCACATAAATATCCTGGAGCTAAGGGCCATCTACAATGCTCTAAGCCTAGCAAGACCTCTGCTTCAAGGTCAGCCGGTGCTGATCCAGTCAGACAACATCACGGCAGTCGCCCACGTAAACAGACAGGGCGGCACAAGAAGCAGGAGGGCAATGGCAGAAGTTGCAAGGATTCTTCGCTGGGCGGAAAATCATGTGATAGCACTGTCAGCAGTGTTCATTCCGGGAGTGTACAACTGGGAAGCAGACTTCCTCAGCAGACACGACCTCCACCCGGGAGAGTGGGGACTTCACCCAGAAGTCTTCCACATGATTGTGAACCGTTGGGAAAAACCAAAGGTGGACATGATGGCGTCCCGCCTCAACAAAAAACTAGACAGGTATTGCGCCAGGTCAGGGGACCCTCAGGCAATAGCTGTGGACGCTCTGGTAACACCGTGGGTGTACCAGTCAGTGTATGTGTTCCCTCCTCTGCCTCTCATACCCAAGGTACTGAGAATCATAAGAAGGAGAGGAGTAAGGACTATACTCGTGGCTCCGGATTGGCCAAGAAGGACTTGGTACCCGGAACTTCAAGAGATGCTCACAGAGGACCCGTGGCTTCTACCTCTAAGAAGGGACCTGCTCCAGCAGGGACCCTGTCTGTTCCAAGACTTACCGTGGCTGCGTTTGACGGCATGGCGGTTGAAATCCTTTTTTCGTAGTCCGTAGAGGATGCTGGGCGCCCGCTCAGCGCTTCGTTTTCCTGCAAACATTATCTGGTTCAGTACAACTTTGTTTAGTTATATACTGCATTGTTATTTGGTAAGTAATATTTCAGCAGTTGCTGAGTTTTTCAAGCTAGTTAGGTTGATGTGCCTTGTATATGTGAGCTGGTATGAATCTCGTCACTATCTGTGTTAAATCCTTCTCTCGAAGATGTCCGTCTCCTCAGGGCACAGTTTCTAGACTGAGTCTGGTAGGAGGGGTATTCAGGGAGAAGCCAGCCCACACTCTCAAACTCTTAAAGTGCCAATGGCTCCTGGTGGACCCATCTATACCCCATGGTAGTAATGTGAACCCCAGCATCCTCTACGGACTACGAGAATTTTTTTTCCCCGGTACGTAACCAAAATCCTATATTTTTGTATTTTCAAAAAGATACCACTAGTTTTTTTGCTCAATCTAACACATCATACCAATGTGGCCAGAGAAGTGCTTTTTTTATCATTAAAAGTTGAATTAAGTTAACCATTTTTTCTTCTATAAGACACCATAAAGAAATTGTGGTTCTTGTTTTGACATTAATCAACCCTTATATCAAGCCTGGAGTGGCCTAGTCAGTCTCCAGACCTCAACCCAATAGAAAATCTGTGGAGGGAGTTGAAAGTCCGTGTTGCCCAGCAACAGCCCCAAAACATGACAGATCTAGAGAAGATCTGCATGGAAGAGTGGGCCAAAATACCTGCTGCAGTGTGTGAAAACCTGGTCAAGAACTACAGGAAACGTTTGACCTCTGTAATTGCCAACCGAGGTTATATTACAAAGTATTGAGTTAAACTTTTTGATTGTCCAAATATTTATTTTCCGCAAGAATATACAAATAAATTGTTTAAAAATCATACAATGTGATTTCCTAGTTGTTTTTTTCAGATTCTGTCTCTCACAGTTGAAGTGTACCTATGATGGAAATTAAAGACCTCTCTCATCTTTTTAAGTGGGTCAATTTGCACAATCAGTGGCTGTCCAAATACTTTTTTGCCCCACTGTATATTGCACTCACTCATGCACACACATAGGCACCTCTGCACACCCCTTCTCCCAACCCTGCACCAATAACCACCTCTTCCCTGCCTAGACACCTGTGTACACCTTATGGACCCATACAGGCACTTCTAAAGCAACTCTTACACCAATATAGTTTCCCATGCACACCCCTCCCCCAACTCTGCACCCACATAGACACACTTCCCCACCTATGCACCCATGCACCCACATAAGCACATCTGCACCCGTATATATTCACCTATCCAGTCACCCATGCACTCACCTAGGTACAACTACACTTCACTTAGCACTCACTCAGGTACCCAGAAAATAACTCTCATTTTTCATTTGCAGTCCTTTTTTTAAACCATTTTTATTTAGTTAGTTTTTCTGAAAGACTAAGACAGGGGAAGACCTCATATCTTACACCTTGTCAAAAGTCCTTTGCAAATGGTTTTTTTAAAGTCTGTTTACAGACCCTTTATACAGTTCACATATGATGTTCTGCTGTAGAAGAATCCACATTAGGAAAAATGATTCCCGGTGATTTTCCTTCATTATGGCACACTGTTGGTAGAGTAAAAGATACAATGATTATAAGGGTGGTGAAAAGAGGGTGAAGATAGAAAAAGCTGTTACTAATTGACAAAAAAGGTAATAGAAACAAATGGTAGTACTATTACAGAAAAAGGTAAAAACAGAAGAACAAAAAGGTGGTGAAAAGGTTACATGGGGTAAATTTACTAAGATGGGATGTTGCCCATAGCAACAAATAAGATTTCAGGTATTTACTTCTAGAAGGTGCTAGATAAATGAGAAGTAGAATCTGAATGGTTGCTATGGGCAACATCCAATCTTAAATAGAACTCCCATCTTAGTAAATTTACCCCATGGTGTAGGTACTATTACAGAAATAGTACCACCTGAATTACCCTCAATGTCAGCTAGGGCCCAGGAAACTGCTAGCAGGAAACATAGGTAAAAGCAGCTAAAAGACAGAATCTCAATAAAAGCAACAACCTACCTTGAAAGTCCAGAGTTGCCCTGAACTGGAGATCAAGGTTGCAGAGGTAACAGCAGAGAAGTGTAGGGTATCTCTTTGTATCTCCCAGTAGGTCCAGGAGAGGATCGATGTTGCACACGGATGTATAATGTGCAGTAGTCTCCACAAACAGCTGCCGGGATCACCCAGGGTGTTAGAAGGAGACACAGTGTGCAGGATTCTCGTGCACTTCTGTGTCTAGCAGTGGTGAATCTCCCATTAGGCACTTGTTTGGGGGCGGCACTTGGATGCTTGTGTTGGTATTGTCAGCTCAAAAAGTACCAATTACTGCAAAATATATCCACTGCACTGTACCATATGCTATCTCAAATGGACTGTAAACGGGTAGGACATGCACTTACTGCCCCTGTAAGCTGTCCTACTTAGGGGTGGGGGTGTTCTTGTTGTGCCTAGGGGCACCCCCACATTTAAATCTGCCCCTGGTGAATGGCACATCTCACCTGCCAGACTAGTTATCTTCAGTTCCAAGTGCTTCGGGGCATCCAGCTTCAATATCGATGTTCTTTGAAGCTTTAGAAGAAGCAGACTTGGATCGATGGAATATATAAATGATGCCCAGAGCTATTCCAGTGAATGCTATAATGATGATGGCAACCGCTGAGCAGACAGTCATCAAAAAATTGGTGTTCTCCGTCTTTAGATTTTCTCTCAGCTCATCAAAATAGTATTTCATGTCACTTTCTGCGGCTTGTCCGTCTGGCAGTGTTTCTTCTATACTTTCTGAAGTTGGATTTAATTCTTCATAATAAATGTGTGATTCTCTATTTCCTTGGGCCAAGCGATCTTCATTTGTCCCAAATGGAGCTCCGTTGCCTCCAGTAATCACTAATAGTAGCAATAAAAATGTCTGTAAGCACAGCATTCTCAATATATGTCTTCTTCCACTGACAACTACCTTTCAAAAGACTGAAACGGACACAGTCTATGGCATCAACCCTCAGACACAGCTCCATTATGATGTGTCATGTGATGTCATAATGGAAGCCAGGAAGTGGCTGGGACCTTATTAGAGACAACCTGGGCAGGAAAACAATGACATTTCTCTGTAGTGTATACAAATAACTGACAAAAATGAAATTATGTTATCACACCTGGTGCTCTGACCCAGAGGAGGGAGGTCTCAGTCTGACGCACAAATTACAACTTCATTTGAAATTCCGGTATATCTTCCAGTCTCAAGAAAAGCGATCCAGGAGGTGTAATTTGTTAGGCTGGTGGTTATAATGTTAGGCAACCCAAAGGATTTATACGATTTCCTAGATCCAGACTAGAGAGGTCATCACCTAGAGCAGCCACCTTTCCATAGAGATTTATATTCTCACAGGTTCTTATGCTTATGTAAAATTCCAGGTGGTGACAGACCACCCACAGCAATTATACCATCCTCATTAAATACAGTAGTTTCCATTTGTACACTTTTAGATATTTGAAGAACAGTGACAGTGCTTGCTGCACAGAGCATCTTGGGTAGGTAGATCAAAGTGATTTCACTTATTGTGTCTGGGGACCTGATCTATATGCAGCTAAAATGGCCACCAGTGTGCAAACCTATGTGCTACGGATCCACCAAGGGGAAATATTGGCCCCATACGCCAAATGTGGACTTAATATATTGCAATCAAAGAGCGTTTAAGGAAATGCAACTTTAATGATGTTATATCTAATAGGTGGCTCTGCCACGATGGATGTGTTAATGTCCAGAGCTGCAGCAGTGAAAGGAATTTAGTTGTGTTCCAGTGAGCACTTGTAGAAACATATTAAAGGTATTTGATTTATAAGGCTTTGCAATTTGGCGATAGAGTTTGGGGCTTATTTTGTCATAAGAAGGCTTATGTTAAGGACTGTATCTTGGGATCGGTAAAAGCCTAATGTTACGTTAAAAGCAACTTTTTGAAATCACACCAGTATATGTCTATATAGAATC
Organism: Pseudophryne corroboree; assembly: GCF_028390025.1. Taxonomy (NCBI): domain Eukaryota; kingdom Metazoa; phylum Chordata; class Amphibia; order Anura; family Myobatrachidae; genus Pseudophryne; species Pseudophryne corroboree. Next base: position 115,758,809 of record NC_086448.1, read on the forward strand.
TAGGGCCTAAATACCTGCTGCAGTGTGTGGAAACCTGGTCAAGAACTACAGAAAACGTTTGACCTCTGTAATTGCCAACCGAGGTTATATTACAAAGTATTGAGTTAAACTTTTTGATTGTCCAAATATTTATTTTCCGCAAGAATATACAAATAAATTGTTTAAAAATCATACAATGTGATTTCCTAGTTGTTTTTTTCAGATTCTGTCTCTCACAGTTGAAGTGTACCTATGATGGAAATTAAAGACCTCTCTCATCTTTTTAAGTGGGTCAACTTGCACAATCAGTGGCTGTCCAAATACTTTTTTGCCCCACTGTATATTGCACTCACTCATGCACACACATAGGCACCTCTGCACACCCCTTCTCCCAACCCTGCACCAATAACCACCTCTTCCCTGCCTAGACACCTGTGTACACCTTATGGACCCATACAGGCACTCCTAAAGCAACTCTTACACCAATATAGTTTCCCATGCACACCCCTCACCCAACTCTGCACCCACATAGACACACTTCCCCACCTAGGCACCCATGCACCCACATAAGCACATCTGCACCCGTATATATTCACCTATCCAGTCACCCATGCACTCACCTAGGTACAACTACACTTCACTTAGCACTCACTCAGGTACCCAGAAAATAACTCTCATTTTTCATTTGCAGTCCTTTTTTTAAACCATTTTTATTTAGTTAGTTTTTCTGAAAGACTAAGACAGGGGAAGACCTCATATCTTACACCTTGTCAAAAGTCCTTTGCAAATGGTTTTTTTAAAGTCTGTTTACAGTCCCTTTATACAGTTCACATATGATGTTCGGCTGTAGAAGAATCCACATTCCACATTAGGAAAAATGATTCCCGGTGATTTTCCTTCATTATGGCACACTGTGGGTAGAGTAAAAGATACAATGATTATAAGTGTGGTGAAAAGAGGGTGAAGATAGAAAAAGGTGTTACTAATTGACAAAAAAGGTAATAGAAACAAATGGTAGTACTATTACAGAAAAAGGTAAAAGCAGCCAAAAGAACAAAAAGGTGGTGAAAAGGTTACATGGGGTAAATTTACTAAGATGGGATGTTGCCCATAGCAACAAATAAGATTTCAGGTATTTACTTCTAGAAGGTGCTAGATAAATGAGAAGTAGAATCTGAATGGTTGCTATGGGCAACATCCAATCTTAAATAGAACTCCCATCTTAGTAAATTTACCCCATGGTGTAGGTACTATTACAGAAATAGTACCACCTGAATTACCCTCAATGTCAGCTAGGGCACAGGAAACTGCTAGCAGGAAACATAGGTAAAAGCAGCTAAAAGACAGAATCTCAATAAAAGCAATAACCTACCTTGAAAGTCCAGAGTTGCCCTGAACTGGAGATCAAGGTTGCAGAGGTAACAGCAGAGAAGTGTAGTGTATCTCTTTGTATCTCCCAGTAGGTCCAGGAGAGGATCAATGTTGCACATGGATGTATAATGTGCAGTAGTCTCCACAAACAGCTGCCGGGATCACCCAGGGTGTTAGAAGGAGACACAGTGTGCAGGATTCTCGTGCACTTCTGTGTCCAGCAGTGGTGAATCTCCCATTAGGCACTTGTTTGGGGGCGGCACTTGGATGCTTGTGTTGGGATTGTCAGCCCAAAAAGTACCAATTACTGCAAAATATATCCACTGCACTGTACCATATGCTATCTCAAATGGACTGTAAACGGGTAGGACATGCACTTACTGCCCCTGTAAGCTGTCCTACTTAGGGGTGGGGGTGTTCTTGTTGTGCCTAGGGGCACCCCCACATTTAAATCTGCCCCTGGTGAATGGCACATCTCACCTGCCAGACTAGTTATCTTCAGTTCCAAGTGCTTCGGGGCATCCAGCTTCAATATCGATGTTCTTTGAAGCTTTAGAAGAAGCAGACTTGGATCGATGGAATATATAAATGATGCCCAGAGCTATTCCAGTGAACGCTATAATGATGATGGCAACCGCTGAGCAGACAGTCATCAAAAAATTGGTGTTCTCCGTCTTTAGATTTTCTCTCAGCTCATCAAAATAGTATTTCATGTCACTTTCTGCGGCTTGTCCGTCTGGCAGTGTTTCTTCTATACTTTCTGAAGTTGGATTTAATTCTTCATAATAAATGTGTGATTCTCTATTTCCTTGGGCCAAGCGATCTTCATTTGTCCCAAATGGAGCTCCGTTGCCTCCAGTAATCACTAATAGTAGCAATAAAAATGTCTGTAAGCACAGCATTCTCAATATATGTCTTCTTCCACTGACAACTACCTTTCAAAAGACTGAAACGGACACAGTCTATGGCATCAACCCTCAGACACAGCTCCATTATGATGTGTCATGTGATGTCATAATGGAAGCCAGGAAGTGGCTGGGACCTTATTATAGACAACCTGGGCAGGAAAACAATTACATTTCTCTGTAGTGTATACAAATTACTGACAAAAATGAAATGATGTTATCACACCTGGTGCTCTGACCCAGAGGAGGGAGGTCTCAGTCTGACGCACAAATTACAACTTCATTTGAAATTCCGGTATATCTTCCAGTCTCAAGAAAAGCGATCCAGGAGGTGTAATTTGTTAGGCTGGTTATAATGTTAGGCAACCCAAAGGATTTACACGATTTCCTAGATCCAGACTAGAGAGGTCATCACCTAGAGCAGCCACCTTTCCATAGAGATTTATATTCTCACAGGTTCTTATGCTTATGTAAAATTCCAGGTGGTGACAGACCACCCACAGCAATAATCCCATCCTCATTAAATACAGTAGTTTCCATTTGTACACGTTTAGATATTTGAAGAACAGTGGCAGTGCTTGCTGCACAGAGCATCTTGGGTAGGTAGATCAAAGTGATTTCACTTATTGTGTCTGGGGACCTGATCTATATGCAGCTAAAATGGTCACCAGTGTGCAAACCTATGTGCTACGGATCCACCAAGGGGAAATATTGGCCCCATACGCCAAATGTGGACTTAATATATTGCAATCAAAGAGCGTTTAAGGAAATGCAACTTTAATGATGTTATATCTAATAGGTGGCTCTGCCACGATGGATGTGTTAATGTCCAGAGCTGCAGCAGTGAAAGGAATTTAGTTGTGTTCCAGTGAGCACTTGTAGAAACATATTAAAGGTATTTGATTTATAAGGCTTTGCAATTTGGCGATAGAGTTTGGGGCTTATTTTGTCATAAGAAGGCTTATGTTAAGGACTGTATCTTGGGATCGGTAAAAGCCTAATGTTACGTTAAAAGCAACTTTTTGAAATCACACCAGTATATGTCTATATAGAATCTAGGGCCTAAATACCTGCTGCAGTGTGTGGAAACCTGGTCAAGAACTACAGAAAACGTTTGACCTCTGTAATTGCCAACCGAGGTTATATTACAAAGTATTGAGTTAAACTTTTTGATTGTCCAAATATTTATTTTCCGCAAGAATATACAAATAAATTGTTTAAAAATCATACAATGTGATTTCCTAGTTGTTTTTTTCAGATTCTGTCTCTCACAGTTGAAGTGTACCTATGATGGAAATTAAAGACCTCTCTCATCTTTTTAAGTGGGTCAACTTGCACAATCAGTGGCTGTCCAAATACTTTTTTGCCCCACTGTATATTGCACTCACTCATGCACACACATAGGCACCTCTGCACACCCCTTCTCCCAACCCTGCACCAATAACCACCTCTTCCCTGCCTAGACACCTGTGTACACCTTATGGACCCATACAGGCACTCCTAAAGCAACTCTTACACCAATATAGTTTCCCATGCACACCCCTCACCCAACTCTGCACCCACATAGACACACTTCCCCACCTAGGCACCCATGCACCCACATAAGCACATCTGCACCCGTATATATTCACCTATCCAGTCACCCATGCACTCACCTAGGTACAACTACACTTCACTTAGCACTCACTCAGGTACCCAGAAAATAACTCTCATTTTTCATTTGCAGTCCTTTTTTTAAACCATTTTTATTTAGTTAGTTTTTCTGAAAGACTAAGACAGGGGAAGACCTCATATCTTACACCTTGTCAAAAGTCCTTTGCAAATGGTTTTTTTAAAGTCTGTTTACAGTCCCTTTATACAGTTCACATATGATGTTCGGCTGTAGAAGAATCCACATTCCACATTAGGAAAAATGATTCCCGGTGATTTTCCTTCATTATGGCACACTGTGGGTAGAGTAAAAGATACAATGATTATAAGTGTGGTGAAAAGAGGGTGAAGATAGAAAAAGGTGTTACTAATTGACAAAAAAGGTAATAGAAACAAATGGTAGTACTATTACAGAAAAAGGTAAAAGCAGCCAAAAGAACAAAAAGGTGGTGAAAAGGTTACATGGGGTAAATTTACTAAGATGGGATGTTGCCCATAGCAACAAATAAGATTTCAGGTATTTACTTCTAGAAGGTGCTAGATAAATGAGAAGTAGAATCTGAATGGTTGCTATGGGCAACATCCAATCTTAAATAGAACTCCCATCTTAGTAAATTTACCCCATGGTGTAGGTACTATTACAGAAATAGTACCACCTGAATTACCCTCAATGTCAGCTAGGGCACAGGAAACTGCTAGCAGGAAACATAGGTAAAAGCAGCTAAAAGACAGAATCTCAATAAAAGCAATAACCTACCTTGAAAGTCCAGAGTTGCCCTGAACTGGAGATCAAGGTTGCAGAGGTAACAGCAGAGAAGTGTAGTGTATCTCTTTGTATCTCCCAGTAGGTCCAGGAGAGGATCAATGTTGCACATGGATGTATAATGTGCAGTAGTCTCCACAAACAGCTGCCGGGATCACCCAGGGTGTTAGAAGGAGACACAGTGTGCAGGATTCTCGTGCACTTCTGTGTCCAGCAGTGGTGAATCTCCCATTAGGCACTTGTTTGGGGGCGGCACTTGGATGCTTGTGTTGGGATTGTCAGCCCAAAAAGTACCAATTACTGCAAAATATATCCACTGCACTGTACCATATGCTATCTCAAATGGACTGTAAACGGGTAGGACATGCACTTACTGCCCCTGTAAGCTGTCCTACTTAGGGGTGGGGGTGTTCTTGTTGTGCCTAGGGGCACCCCCACATTTAAATCTGCCCCTGGTGAATGGCACATCTCACCTGCCAGACTAGTTATCTTCAGTTCCAAGTGCTTCGGGGCATCCAGCTTCAATATCGATGTTCTTTGAAGCTTTAGAAGAAGCAGACTTGGATCGATGGAATATATAAATGATGCCCAGAGCTATTCCAGTGAACGCTATAATGATGATGGCAACCGCTGAGCAGACAGTCATCAAAAAATTGGTGTTCTCCGTCTTTAGATTTTCTCTCAGCTCATCAAAATAGTATTTCATGTCACTTTCTGCGGCTTGTCCGTCTGGCAGTGTTTCTTCTATACTTTCTGAAGTTGGATTTAATTCTTCATAATAAATGTGTGATTCTCTATTTCCTTGGGCCAAGCGATCTTCATTTGTCCCAAATGGAGCTCCGTTGCCTCCAGTAATCACTAATAGTAGCAATAAAAATGTCTGTAAGCACAGCATTCTCAATATATGTCTTCTTCCACTGACAACTACCTTTCAAAAGACTGAAACGGACACAGTCTATGGCATCAACCCTCAGACACAGCTCCATTATGATGTGTCATGTGATGTCATAATGGAAGCCAGGAAGTGGCTGGGACCTTATTATAGACAACCTGGGCAGGAAAACAATTACATTTCTCTGTAGTGTATACAAATTACTGACAAAAATGAAATGATGTTATCACACCTGGTGCTCTGACCCAGAGGAGGGAGGTCTCAGTCTGACGCACAAATTACAACTTCATTTGAAATTCCGGTATATCTTCCAGTCTCAAGAAAAGCGATCCAGGAGGTGTAATTTGTTAGGCTGGTTATAATGTTAGGCAACCCAAAGGATTTACACGATTTCCTAGATCCAGACTAGAGAGGTCATCACCTAGAGCAGCCACCTTTCCATAGAGATTTATATTCTCACAGGTTCTTATGCTTATGTAAAATTCCAGGTGGTGACAGACCACCCACAGCAATAATCCCATCCTCATTAAATACAGTAGTTTCCATTTGTACACGTTTAGATATTTGAAGAACAGTGGCAGTGCTTGCTGCACAGAGCATCTTGGGTAGGTAGATCAAAGTGATTTCACTTATTGTGTCTGGGGACCTGATCTATATGCAGCTAAAATGGTCACCAGTGTGTAAACCTATGTGCTACGGATCCACCAAGGGGAAATATTGGATCCACCAAGGGGAAATATTGGCCCCATATGCCAAATGTGGACTTAATATATTGCAATCAAAGAGCGTTTAAGGAAATGCAACTTTAATGATGTTATATCTAATAGGTGGCTCTGCCACGATGGATGTGTTAATGTCCAGAGCTGCAGCAGTGAAAGGAATTTAGTTGTGTTCCAGTGAGCACTTGTAGAAACATATTAAAGGTATTTGATTTATAAGGCTTTGCAATTTGGCGATAGAGTATGGGGCTTATTTTGTCATAAGAAGGCTTATGTTAAGGACTGTATCTTGGGATCGGTAAAAGCCTAATGTTACGTTAAAAGCAACTTTTTGAAATCACACCAGTATATGTCTATATAGAATCTAGGGCCTAAATACCTGCTGCAGTGTGTGAAAACCTGGTCAAGAACTACAGAAAACGTTTGACCTCTGTAATTGCCAACCGAGGTTATATTACAAAGTATTGAGTTAAACTTTTTGATTGTCCAAATATTTATTTCTCTGACGTCCTAGTGGATGCTGGGAACTCCGTAAGGACCATGGGGAATAGCGGCTCCGCAGGAGACTGGGCACAAAAGTAAAGCTTTAGGACTACCTGGTGTGCACTGGCTCCTCCCCCTATGACCCTCCTCCAAGCCTCAGTTAGATTTTTGTGCCCGGCCGAGAAGGGTGCACACTAGGGGCTCTCCTGAGCTTCTTAGTGAAAGTTTAGTTTTAGGTTTTTTATTTTCAGTGAGACCTGCTGGCAACAGGCTCACTGCATCGAGGGACTAAGAGGAGAAGAAGCGAACCTGCCTGCTTGCAGCCAGCTTGGGCTTCTTAGGCTACTGGACACCATTAGCTCCAGAGGGACCGAACACAGGCCCAGCCTCGGAGCTCGGTCCCAGAGCCGCGCCGCCGGCCCCCTTACAGAGCCAGAAGCAAGAAGAGGACCGGAAAAATCGGCGGCAGAAGACATCAGTCTTCAACAAGGTAGCGCACAGCACTGCAGCTGTGCGCCATTGTTACTCAGGCACACTTCACACTTCGGTCACTGAGGGTGCAGGGCGCTGGGGGGGGCGCCCTGAGCAGCAATGTAAACACCTTGGCTGGCATAAATACACCACATATAACCCCCAGGGCTATATGGATGTATTTTAACCCCTGCCAGAACTCACCAAAAAGCGGGAGAAAAGGCCGCCGAGAAGGGGGCGGAGCCTATCTCCTCAGCACACAGGCGCCATTTTCCATCACAGCTCCGCTGGAAGGACGTCTCCCTGACTCTCCCCTGCAGTCCTGCACTACAGAAAAGGGTAAAAAAGAGAAGGGGGCACTAATTTGGCGCAGTTTTAATACTAACAGCAGCTATAAAGGGAAAAGCACATTTTATAGTGGTATTCCTGTCTATATATAGCGCTCTGGTGTGTGCTGGCATACTCTCCCTCTGTCTCCCCAAAGGGCTAGTGGGGTCCTGTCCTCTATCAGAGCATTCCCTGTGTGTGTGCGGTGTGTCGGTACGATTGTGTCGACATGTTTGAGGCGGAAAATGAGATGGAGGCGGAGCAATTGCCTATTATAGAGTTGTCACCCCCTAGGGAGTCGACACCTGAGTGGATGAGCTTATGGAAGGAATTGCGTGACAGTGTCAGCTCTTTACGACAGACAGTTGACGACATGAGACAGCCGGCTACTCAGCTTGTGCCTGTCCAGGGGTCTCAAACGCCATCAGGGGCTTTAAAACGCCCGTTACCTCAAATGGCAGACACAGACACGGATACTGACTCCAGTGTCGATGATGAGGAGACAAACGTGACTTCCACTAGGGGCACACGTTACATGATTGAAGCAATGAAAAATGTATTGCATATCTCTGATAATACAAGTACCACTAAAAAGGGTATTATGTTTGGTGAGAAAAAAATGCCTGTAGTTTTTCCTGTATCCGAGGAATTAAATGAAGTGTGTGATGAGGCGTGGGTTTCCCCCGATAAAAAACTGATAATTCCTAAAAGGTTATTGGCATCGTACCCTTTCCCGCCAGAGGATAGGGCACGTTGGGAAACACCCCCTAGGGTGGATAAAGCGCTCACACGCTTGTCTAAACAGGTAGCACTACCCTCTCCTGATACGGCCGCCCTAAAGGAACCTGCCGATAGAAAGCTGGAGAATATCCTAAAATGTATATACACTCACACGGGTGTTATACTGCGACCAGCAATCGCCTCAGCCTGGATGTGCAGTGCGGGCCTGGCGTGGTCGGATTCCCTGACTGAAAATATTGATACCCTAGATAGGGACAGTATATTACTGACTATAGAGCATTTGAAGGATGCATTTCTATATATGCGTGATGCACAGAGGGATATTTGCCGACTGGCATCAAGAGTTAGCGCGCTGTCCATTTCTGCAAGAAGAGGTTTATGGACGCGGCAGTGGTCAGGTGATGCGGATTCTAAAAGGCACATGGAAGTATTGCCTTATAAGGGGGAGGAGTTATTTGGGGTAGGTCTATCAGACCTGGTAGCCACGGCAACTGCTGGAAAATCCACATTTTTACCCCAGGTAGCTTCTCAACCTAAGAAGACGCCGTATTATCAGGCGCAGTCCTTTCGGCCCCATAAGGGCAAGCGGGCAAAAGGCGCCTCATTTCTGCCCTGTGGCAGAGGGAGAGGAAAAAGGCTGCAACAAACAGCCAGTTCCCAGGAACAAAAGCCCTCTCCCGCCTCCGCAAAGTCCTCAGCATGACGCTGGGGCTTTACAAGCGGACTCAGGCACGGTGGGGGCCCGTCTCAAGAAGTTCAGTGCGCAGTGGGCCCACTCGCAAGTGGACCCCTGGATCCTTCAGGTGGTATCTCAGGGGTACAAATTGGAATTCGAGACGTCTCCCCCTCGCCGTTTTCTAAAGTCTGCTTTACCGACGTCTCCCTCAGACAGGGAGGCAGTATTGGAAGCCATTCACAAGCTATATTCCCAGCAGGTGATAATCAAGGTACCCCTCCTACAACAGGGAAAGGGGTACTATTCCACACTATTTGTGGTACCGAAGCCGGACGGCTCGGTGAGACCAATTTTAAACCTAAAATCCTTGAACACTTACATACAAAGGTTCAAATTCAAGATGGAGTCACTCAGAGCAGTGATTGCAAACCTGGAAGAAGGGGACTATATGGTGTCTCTGGACATCAAAGATGCTTACCTACATGTCCCAATTTACCCTTCTCACCAAGGGTACCTCAGGTTTGTGGTACAGAACTGTCACTATCAGTTTCAGACCCTGCCGTTTGGATTGTCCACGGTACCCCGGGTCTTTACCAAGGTAATGGCCGAAATGATGATACTCCTTCGAAGGAAGGGAGTTTTAGTTATCCCTTACTTGGACGATCTCCTGATAAGGGCAAGATCCAGGGAACAGTTGGAAGTCGGAGTAGCACTATCTCAGATAGTGCTGCGCCAGCACGGTTGGATTCTCAATATTCCAAAATCGCAGCTGATCCCGACGACACGACTTCTATTCCTAGGGATGATCCTGGACACAGTCCAGAAAAAGGTGTTTCTCCCGGAGGAGAAAGCCAGGGAGTTATCCGAACTAGTCAGAAATCTCCTAAAACCAGGCCAAGTCTCAGTGCATCAATGCACAAGGGTCCTGGGAAAGATGGTGGCTTCTTACGAAGCAATCCCATTCGGCAGATTCCACGCAAGAACCTTCCAGTGGGATCTGCTAGACAAATGGTCCGGGTCGCATCTTCAGATGCATCAGCGGATAATCTTGTCACCAAGGACAAGGGTGTCTCTCCTGTGGTGGTTGCAGAGTGCTCATCTTCTAGAGGGCCGCAGATTCGGCATTCAGGACTGGGTCCTGGTGACCATGGATGCCAGCCTGAGAGGCTGGGGAGCAGTCACACAGGGAAGAAATTTCCAGGGCTTGTGGTCAAGCCTGGAGACATCACTTCACATAAATATCCTGGAGCTAAGGGCCATCTACAATGCTCTAAGCCTAGCAAGACCTCTGCTTCAAGGTCAGCCGGTGCTGATCCAGTCAGACAACATCACGGCAGTCGCCCACGTAAACAGACAGGGCGGCACAAGAAGCAGGAGGGCAATGGCAGAAGTTGCAAGGATTCTTCGCTGGGCGGAAAATCATGTGATAGCACTGTCAGCAGTGTTCATTCCGGGAGTGTACAACAGGGAAGCAGACTTCCTCAGCAGACACGACCTCCACCCGGGAGAGTGGGGACTTCACCCAGAAGTCTTCCACATGATTGTGAACCGTTGGGAAAAACCAAAGGTGGACATGATGGCGTCCCGCCTCAACAAAAAACTAGACAGGTATTGCGCCAGGTCAGGGGACCCTCAGGCAATAGCTGTGGACGCTCTGGTAACACCGTGGGTGTACCAGTCAGTGTATGTGTTCCCTCCTCTGCCTCTCATACCCAAGGTACTGAGAATCATAAGAAGGAGAGGAGTAAGGACTATACTCGTGGCTCCGGATTGGCCAAGAAGGACTTGGTACCCGGAACTTCAAGAGATGCTCACAGAGGACCCGTGGCTTCTACCTCTAAGAAGGGACCTGCTCCAGCAGGGACCCTGTCTGTTCCAAGACTTACCGTGGCTGCGTTTGACGGCATGGCGGTTGAAATCCTTTTTTCGTAGTCCGTAGAGGATGCTGGGCGCCCGCTCAGCGCTTCGTTTTCCTGCAAACATTATCTGGTTCAGTACAACTTTGTTTAGTTATATACTGCATTGTTATTTGGTAAGTAATATTTCAGCAGTTGCTGAGTTTTTCAAGCTAGTTAGGTTGATGTGCCTTGTATATGTGAGCTGGTATGAATCTCGTCACTATCTGTGTTAAATCCTTCTCTCGAAGATGTCCGTCTCCTCAGGGCACAGTTTCTAGACTGAGTCTGGTAGGAGGGGTATTCAGGGAGAAGCCAGCCCACACTCTCAAACTCTTAAAGTGCCAATGGCTCCTGGTGGACCCATCTATACCCCATGGTAGTAATGTGAACCCCAGCATCCTCTACGGACTACGAGAATTTTTTTTCCCCGGTACGTAACCAAAATCCTATATTTTTGTATTTTCAAAAAGATACCACTAGTTTTTTTGCTCAATCTAACACATCATACCAATGTGGCCAGAGAAGTGCTTTTTTTATCATTAAAAGTTGAATTAAGTTAACCATTTTTTCTTCTATAAGACACCATAAAGAAATTGTGGTTCTTGTTTTGACATTAATCAACCCTTATATCAAGCCTGGAGTGGCCTAGTCAGTCTCCAGACCTCAACCCAATAGAAAATCTGTGGAGGGAGTTGAAAGTCCGTGTTGCCCAGCAACAGCCCCAAAACATGACAGATCTAGAGAAGATCTGCATGGAAGAGTGGGCCAAAATACCTGCTGCAGTGTGTGAAAACCTGGTCAAGAACTACAGGAAACGTTTGACCTCTGTAATTGCCAACCGAGGTTATATTACAAAGTATTGAGTTAAACTTTTTGATTGTCCAAATATTTATTTTCCGCAAGAATATACAAATAAATTGTTTAAAAATCATACAATGTGATTTCCTAGTTGTTTTTTTCAGATTCTGTCTCTCACAGTTGAAGTGTACCTATGATGGAAATTAAAGACCTCTCTCATCTTTTTAAGTGGGTCAATTTGCACAATCAGTGGCTGTCCAAATACTTTTTTGCCCCACTGTATATTGCACTCACTCATGCACACACATAGGCACCTCTGCACACCCCTTCTCCCAACCCTGCACCAATAACCACCTCTTCCCTGCCTAGACACCTGTGTACACCTTATGGACCCATACAGGCACTTCTAAAGCAACTCTTACACCAATATAGTTTCCCATGCACACCCCTCCCCCAACTCTGCACCCACATAGACACACTTCCCCACCTATGCACCCATGCACCCACATAAGCACATCTGCACCCGTATATATTCACCTATCCAGTCACCCATGCACTCACCTAGGTACAACTACACTTCACTTAGCACTCACTCAGGTACCCAGAAAATAACTCTCATTTTTCATTTGCAGTCCTTTTTTTAAACCATTTTTATTTAGTTAGTTTTTCTGAAAGACTAAGACAGGGGAAGACCTCATATCTTACACCTTGTCAAAAGTCCTTTGCAAATGGTTTTTTTAAAGTCTGTTTACAGACCCTTTATACAGTTCACATATGATGTTCTGCTGTAGAAGAATCCACATTAGGAAAAATGATTCCCGGTGATTTTCCTTCATTATGGCACACTGTTGATAGAGTAAAAGATACAATGATTATAAGGGTGGTGAAAAGAGGGTGAAGATAGAAAAAGCTGTTACTAATTGACAAAAAAGGTAATAGAAACAAATGGTAGTACTATTACAGAAAAAGGTAAAAACAGAAGAACAAAAAGGTGGTGAAAAGGTTACATGGGGTAAATTTACTAAGATGGGATGTTGCCCATAGCAACAAATAAGATTTCAGGTATTTACTTCTAGAAGGTGCTAGATAAATGAGAAGTAGAATCTGAATGGTTGTTATGGGCAACATCCAATCTTAAATAGAACTCCCATCTTAGTAAATTTACCCCATGGTGTAGGTACTATTACAGAAATAGTACCACCTGAATTACCCTCAATGTCAGCTAGGGCCCAGGAAACTGCTAGCAGGAAACATAGGTAAAAGCAGCTAAAAGACAGAATCTCAATAAAAGCAACAACCTACCTTGAAAGTCCAGAGTTGCCCTGAACTGGAGATCAAGGTTGCAGAGGTAACAGCAGAGAAGTGTAGGGTATCTCTTTGTATCTCCCAGTAGGTCCAGGAGAGGATCGATGTTGCACACGGATGTATAATGTGCAGTAGTCTCCACAAACAGCTGCCGGGATCACCCAGGGTGTTAGAAGGAGACACAGTGTGCAGGATTCTCGTGCACTTCTGTGTCTAGCAGTGGTGAATCTCCCATTAGGCACTTGTTTGGGGGCGGCACTTGGATGCTTGTGTTGGTATTGTCAGCTCAAAAAGTACCAATTACTGCAAAATATATCCACTGCACTGTACCATATGCTATCTCAAATGGACTGTAAACGGGTAGGACATGCACTTACTGCCCCTGTAAGCTGTCCTACTTAGGGGTGGGGGTGTTCTTGTTGTGCCTAGGGGCACCCCCACATTTAAATCTGCCCCTGGTGAATGGCACATCTCACCTGCCAGACTAGTTATCTTCAGTTCCAAGTGCTTCGGGGCATCCAGCTTCAATATCGATGTTCTTTGAAGCTTTAGAAGAAGCAGACTTGGATCGATGGAATATATAAATGATGCCCAGAGCTATTCCAGTGAACGCTATAATGATGATGGCAACCGCTGAGCAGACAGTCATCAAAAAATTGGTGTTCTCCGTCTTTAGATTTTCTCTCAGCTCATCAAAATAGTATTTCATGTCACTTTCTGCGGCTTGTCCGTCTGGCAGTGTTTCTTCTATACTTTCTGAAGTTGGATTTAATTCTTCATAATAAATGTGTGATTCTCTATTTCCTTGGGCCAAGCGATCTTCATTTGTCCCAAATGGAGCTCCGTTGCCTCCAGTAATCACTAATAGTAGCAATAAAAATGTCTGTAAGCACAGCATTCTCAATATATGTCTTCTTCCACTGACAACTACCTTTCAAAAGACTGAAACGGACACAGTCTATGGCATCAACCCTCAGACACAGCTCCATTATGATGTGTCATGTGATGTCATAATGGAAGCCAGGAAGTGGCTGGGACCTTATTAGAGACAACCTGGGCAGGAAAACAATGACATTTCTCTGTAGTGTATACAAATAACTGACAAAAATGAAATGATGTTATCACACCTGGTGCTCTGACCCAGAGGAGGGAGGTCTCAGTCTGACGCACAAATTACAACTTCATTTGAAATTCCGGTATATCTTCCAGTCTCAAGAAAAGCGATCCAGGAGGTGTAATTTGTTAGGCTGGTTATAATGTTAGGCAACCCAAAGGATTTATACGATTTCCTAGATCCAGACTAGAGAGGTCATCACCTAGAGCAGCCACCTTTCCATAGAGATTTATATTCTCACAGGTTCTTATGCTTATGTAAAATTCCAGGTGGTGACAGACCACCCACAGCAATTATACCATCCTCATTAAATACAGTAGTTTCCATTTGTACACTTTTAGATATTTGAAGAACAGTGACAGTGCTTGCTGCACAGAGCATCTTGGGTAGGTAGATCAAAGTGATTTCACTTATTGTGTCTGGGGACCTGATCTATATGCAGCTAAAATGGCCACCAGTGTGTAAACCTATGTGCTACGGATCCACCAAGGGGAAATATTGGCCCCATACGCCAAATGTGGACTTAATATATTGCAATCAAAGAGCGTTTAAGGAAATGCAACTTTAATGATGTTATATCTAATAGGTGGCTCTGCCACGATGGATGTGTTAATGTCCAGAGCTGCAGCAGTGAAAGGAATTTAGTTGTGTTCCAGTGAGCACTTGTAGAAACATATTAAAGGTATTTGATTTATAAGGCTTTGCAATTTGGCGATAGAGTTTGGGGCTTATTTTGTCATAAGAAGGCTTATGTTAAGGACTGTATCTTGGGATCGGTAAAAGCCTAATGTTACGTTAAAAGCAACTTTTTGAAATCACACCAGTATATGTCTATATAGAATCTAGGGCCTAAATACCTGCTGCAGTGTGTGGAAACCTGGTCAAGAACTACAGAAAACGTTTGACCTCTGTAATTGCCAACCGAGGTTATATTACAAAGTATTGAGTTAAACTTTTTGATTGTCCAAATATTTATTTTCCGCAAGAATATACAAATAAATTGTTTAAAAATCATACAATGTGATTTCCTAGTTGTTTTTTTCAGATTCTGTCTCTCACAGTTGAAGTGTACCTATGATGGAAATTAAAGACCTCTCTCATCTTTTTAAGTGGGTCAACTTGCACAATCAGTGGCTGTCCAAATACTTTTTTGCCCCACTGTATATTGCACTCACTCATGCACACACATAGGCACCTCTGCACACCCCTTCTCCCAACCCTGCACCAATAACCACCTCTTCCCTGCCTAGACACCTGTGTACACCTTATGGACCCATACAGGCACTCCTAAAGCAACTCTTACACCAATATAGTTTCCCATGCACACCCCTCACCCAACTCTGCACCCACATAGACACACTTCCCCACCTAGGCACCCATGCACCCACATAAGCACATCTGCACCCGTATATATTCACCTATCCAGTCACCCATGCACTCACCTAGGTACAACTACACTTCACTTAGCACTCACTCAGGTACCCAGAAAATAACTCTCATTTTTCATTTGCAGTCCTTTTTTTAAACCATTTTTATTTAGTTAGTTTTTCTGAAAGACTAAGACAGGGGAAGACCTCATATCTTACACCTTGTCAAAAGTCCTTTGCAAATGGTTTTTTTAAAGTCTGTTTACAGTCCCTTTATACAGTTCACATATGATGTTCGGCTGTAGAAGAATCCACATTCCACATTAGGAAAAATGATTCCCGGTGATTTTCCTTCATTATGGCACACTGTGGGTAGAGTAAAAGATACAATGATTATAAGGGTGGTGAAAAGAGGGTGAAGATAGAAAAAGCTGTGACTAATTGACAAAAAAAGGTAATAGAAACAAATGGTAGTACTATTACAGAAAAAGGTAAAAGCAGCCAAAAGAACAAAAAGGTGGTGAAAAGGTTACATGGGGTAAATTTACTAAGATGGGATGTTGCCCATAGCAACAAATAAGATTTCAGGTATTTACTTCTAGAAGGTGCTAGATAAATGAGAAGTAGAATCTGAATGGTTGCTATGGGCAACATCCAATCTTAAATAGAACTCCCATCTTAGTAAATTTACCCCATGGTGTAGGTACTATTACAGAAATAGTACCACCTGAATTACCCTCAATGTCAGCTGGGGCACAGGAAACTGCTAGCAGGAAACATAGGTAAAAGCAGCTAAAAGACAGAATCTCAATAAAAGCAATAACCTACCTTGAAAGTCCAGAGTTGCCCTGAACTGGAGATCAAGGTTGCAGAGGTAACAGCAGAGAAGTGTAGTGTATCTCTTTGTATCTCCCAGTAGGTCCAGGAGAGGATCAATGTTGCACATGGATGTATAATTAGAGATGAGCGCCTGAAATTTTTCGGGTTTTGTGTTTTGGTTTTGGGTTCGGTTCCGCGGCCGTGTTTTGGGTTCGACCGCGTTTTGGCAAAACCTCACCGAATTTTTTTTGTCGGATTCGGGTGTGTTTTGGATTCGGGTGTTTTTTTCAAAAAACACTAAAAAACAGCTTAAATCATAGAATTTGGGGGTCATTTTGATCCCAAAGTATTATTAACCTCAAAAACCATAATTTACACTCATTTTCAGTCTATTCTGAATACCTCACACCTCACAATATTATTTTTAGTCCTAAAATTTGCACCGAGGTCGCTGTGTGAGTAAGATAAGCGACCCTAGTGGCCGACACAAACACCGGGCCCATCTAGGAGTGGCACTGCAGTGTCACGCAGGATGTCCCTTCCAAAAAACCCTCCCCAAACAGCACATGACGCAAAGAAAAAAAGAGGCGCAATGAGGTAGCTGTGTGAGTAAGATTAGCGACCCTAGTGGCCGACACAAACACCGGGCCCATCTAGGAGTGGCATTTTTGTTCTCCATATTTTAATAGGCACAACTAAAAGGCACCTCAGGTAAACAATGGAGATGGATGGATTGGATACTAGTATACAATTATGGACGGGCTGCCGAGTGCCGACACAGAGGTAGCCACAGCCGTGAACTACCGCACTGTACTGTGTCTGCTGCTAATATATAGACTGGTTGATAAAGAGATAGTATACTCGTAACTAGTATGTATGTATAAAGAAAGAAAAAAAAACCACGGTTAGGTGGTATATACAATTATGGACGGGCTGCCGAGTGCCGACACAGAGGTAGCCACAGCCGTGAACTACCGCACTGTACTGTGTCTGCTGCTAATATATAGACTGGTTGATAAAGAGATAGTATACTCGTAACTAGTATGTATGTATAAAGAAAGAAAAAAAAACCACGGTTAGGTGGTATATACAATTATGGACGGGCTGCCGAGTGCCGACACAGAGGTAGCCACAGCCGTGAACTACCGCACTGTACTGTGTCTGCTGCTAATATATAGACTGTTTGATAAAGAGATAGTATACTCGTAACTAGTATGTATGTATAAAGAAAGAAAAAAAAACCACGGTTAGGTGGTATATACAATTATGGACGGGCTGCCGAGTGCCGACACAGAGGTAGCCACAGCCGTGAACTACCGCACTGTACTGTGTCTGCTGCTAATATATAGACTGGTTGATAAAGAGATAGTATACTCGTAACTAGTATGTATGTATAAAGAAAGAAAAAAAAACCACGGTTAGGTGGTATATACAATTATGGACGGGCTGCCGAGTGCCGACACAGAGGTAGCCACAGCCGTGAACTACCGCACTGTACTGTGTCTGCTGCTAATATATAGACTGGTTGATAAAGAGATAGTATACTCGTAACTAGTATGTATGTATAAAGAAAGAAAAAAAAACCACGGTTAGGTGGTATATACAATTATGGACGGGCTGCCGAGTGCCGACACAGAGGTAGCCACAGCCGTGAACTACCGCACTGTACTGTGTCTGCTGCTAATATAGACTGGTTGATAAAGAGATAGTATACTACTAATATTATATACTGGTGGTCAGGTCACTGGTCACTAGTCACACTGGCAGTGGCACTCCTGCAGCAAAAGTGTGCACTGTTTAATTTTAATATAATATTATGTACTCCTGGCTCCTGCTATAACCTATAACTGGCACTGCAGTAGTGCTCCCCAGTCTCCCCCACAATTATAAGCTGTGTGAGCTGAGCAGTCAGACAGATATATAATATATATATAGATGATGCAGCACACTGGCCTGAGCCTGAGCAGTGCACACAGATATGGTATGTGACTGACTGAGTCACTGTGTGTATCGCTTTTTTCAGGCAGAGAACGGATATATTAAATAAACTGCACTGTGTGTCTGGTGGTCACTCACTATATAATATATTATGTACTCCTGGCTCCTGCTATAACCTATAACTGGCACTGCAGTAGTGCTCCCCAGTCTCCCCCACAATTATAAGCTGTGTGAGCTGAGCAGTCAGACAGATATATATAATATTATATATAGATAATAGATGATGCAGCACACTGGCCTGAGCCTGAGCAGTGCGCACAGATATGGTATGTGACTGAGTCACTGTGTGCTGTGTATCGCTTTTTTCAGGCAGAGAACGGATTATAAATAAAAGTGGTGGTCACTGGTCACTATCAGCAAAACTCTGCACTGTACACTACTGAGTACTCCTAATGCTCCCCAAAATTAGTAAATCAAGTGTCTCTCTAATCTATTCTAATTCTAAACGGAGAGGACGCCAGCCACGTCCTCTCCCTATCAATCTCAATGCACGTGTGAAAATGGCGGCGACGCGGGCTCCTTATATAGAATCCGAGTCTCGCGATAGAATCCGAGCCTCGCGAGAATCCGACAGCGTCATGATGACGTTCGGGCGCGCTCGGGTTAACCGAGCAAGGCGGGAAGATCCGAGTCGCTCGGACCCGTGAAAAAAACCATGAAGTTCTGGCGGGTTCGGATTCAGAGAAACCGAACCCGCTCATCTCTATGTATAATGTGCAGTAGTCTCCACAAACAGCTGCCGGGATCACCCAGGGTGTTAGAAGGAGACACAGTGTGCAGGATTCTCGTGCACTTCTGTGTCCAGCAGTGGTGAATCTCCCATTAGGCACTTGTTTGGGGGCGGCACTTGGATGCTTGTGTTGGGATTGTCAGCCCAAAAAGTACCAATTACTGCAAAATATATCCACTGCACTGTACCATATGCTATCTCAAATGGACTGTAAACGGGTAGGACATGCACTTACTGCCCCTGTAAGCTGTCCTACTTAGGGGTGGGGGTGTTCTTGTTGTGCCTAGGGGCACCCCCACATTTAAATCTGCCCCTGGTGAATGGCACATCTCACCTGCCAGACTAGTTATCTTCAGTTCCAAGTGCTTCGGGGCATCCAGCTTCAATATCGATGTTCTTTGAAGCTTTAGAAGAAGCAGACTTGGATCGATGGAATATATAAATGATGCCCAGAGCTATTCCAGTGAACGCTATAATGATGATGGCAACCGCTGAGCAGACAGTCATC
This sequence comes from Pseudophryne corroboree, assembly GCF_028390025.1. NCBI lineage: Eukaryota > Metazoa > Chordata > Amphibia > Anura > Myobatrachidae > Pseudophryne > Pseudophryne corroboree. The sequence goes on from NC_086448.1 coordinate 115,778,323, forward strand.
AAAAAATTGGTGTTCTCCGTCTTTAGATTTTCTCTCAGCTCATCAAAATAGTATTTCATGTCACTTTCTGCGGCTTGTCCGTCTGGCAGTGTTTCTTCTATACTTTCTGAAGTTGGATTTAATTCTTCATAATAAATGTGTGATTCTCTATTTCCTTGGGCCAAGCGATCTTCATTTGTCCCAAATGGAGCTCCGTTGCCTCCAGTAATCACTAATAGTAGCAATAAAAATGTCTGTAAGCACAGCATTCTCAATATATGTCTTCTTCCACTGACAACTACCTTTCAAAAGACTGAAACGGACACAGTCTATGGCATCAACCCTCAGACACAGCTCCATTATGATGTGTCATGTGATGTCATAATGGAAGCCAGGAAGTGGCTGGGACCTTATTATAGACAACCTGGGCAGGAAAACAATTACATTTCTCTGTAGTGTATACAAATTACTGACAAAAATGAAATGATGTTATCACACCTGGTGCTCTGACCCAGAGGAGGGAGGTCTCAGTCTGACGCACAAATTACAACTTCATTTGAAATTCCGGTATATCTTCCAGTCTCAAGAAAAGCGATCCAGGAGGTGTAATTTGTTAGGCTGGTTATAATGTTAGGCAACCCAAAGGATTTACACGATTTCCTAGATCCAGACTAGAGAGGTCATCACCTAGAGCAGCCACCTTTCCATAGAGATTTATATTCTCACAGGTTCTTATGCTTATGTAAAATTCCAGGTGGTGACAGACCACCCACAGCAATTATCCCATCCTCATTAAATACAGTAGTTTCCATTTGTACACGTTTAGATATTTGAAGAACAGTGGCAGTGCTTGCTGCACAGAGCATCTTGGGTAGGTAGATCAAAGTGATTTCACTTATTGTGTCTGGGGACCTGATCTATATGCAGCTAAAATGGCCACCAGTGTGTAAACCTATGTGCTACGGATCCACCAAGGGGAAATATTGGATCCACCAAGGGGAAATATTGGCCCCATACGCCAAATGTGGACTTAATATATTGCAATCAAAGAGCGTTTAAGGAAATGCAACTTTAATGATGTTATATCTAATAGGTGGCTCTGCCACGATGGATGTGTTAATGTCCAGAGCTGCAGCAGTGAAAGGAATTTAGTTGTGTTCCAGTGAGCACTTGTAGAAACATATTAAAGGTATTTGATTTATAAGGCTTTGCAATTTGGCGATAGAGTATGGGGCTTATTTTGTCATAAGAAGGCTTATGTTAAGGACTGTATCTTGGGATCGGTAAAAGCCTAATGTTACGTTAAAAGCAACTTTTTGAAATCACACCAGTATATGTCTATATAGAATCTAGGGCCTAAATACCTGTTGCAGTGTGTGAAAACCTGGTCAAGAACTACAGAAAACGTTTGACCTCTGTAATTGCCAACCGAGGTTATATTACAAAGTATTGAGTTAAACTTTTTGATTGTCCAAATATTTATTTCTCTGACGTCCTAGTGGATGCTGGGAACTCCGTAAGGACCATGGGGAATAGCGGCTCCGCAGGAGACTGGGCACAAAAGTAAAGCTTTAGGACTACCTGGTGTGCACTGGCTCCTCCCCCTATGACCCTCCTCCAAGCCTCAGTTAGATTTTTGTGCCCGGCCGAGAAGGGTGCACACTAGGGGCTCTCCTGAGCTTCTTAGTGAAAGTTTAGTTTTAGGTTTTTTATTTTCAGTGAGACCTGCTGGCAACAGGCTCACTGCATCGAGGGACTAAGGGGAGAAGAAGCGAACCTGCCTGCTTGCAGCCAGCTTGGGCTTCTTAGGCTACTGGACACCATTAGCTCCAGAGGGACCGAACACAGGCCCAGCCTCGGAGCTCGGTCCCAGAGCCGCGCCGCCGGCCCCCTTACAGAGCCAGAAGCAAGAAGAGGACCGGAAAAATCGGTGGCAGAAGACATCAGTCTTCAACAAGGTAGCGCACAGCACTGCAGCTGTGCGCCATTGTTACTCAGGCACACTTCACACTTCGGTCACTGAGGGTGCAGGGCGCTAGGGGGGGGCGCCCTGAGCAGCAATGTAAACACCTTGGCTGGCATAAATACACCACATATAACCCCCAGGGCTATATGGATGCATTTTAACCCCTGCCAGAACTCACCAAAAAGCGGGAGAAAAGGCCGCCGAGAAGGGGGCGGAGCCTATCTCCTCAGCACACAGGCGCCATTTTCCATCACAGCTCCGCTGGAAGGACGTCTCCCTGACTCTCCCCTGCAGTCCTGCACTACAGAAAAGGGTAAAAAAGAGAAGGGGGCACTAATTTGGCGCAGTTTTAATACTAACAGCAGCTATAAAGGGAAAAGCACATTTTATAGTGGTATTCCTGTCTATATATAGCGCTCTGGTGTGTGCTGGCATACTCTCCCTCTGTCTCCCCAAAGGGCTAGTGGGGTCCTGTCCTCTATCAGAGCATTCCCTGTGTGTGTGCGGTGTGTCGGTACGATTGTGTCGACATGTTTGAGGAGGAAAATGAGATGGAGGCGGAGCAATTGCCTATTATAGAGTTGTCACCCCCTAGGGAGTCGACACCTGAGTGGATGAGCTTATGGAAGGAATTGCGTGACAGTGTCAGCTCTTTACGACAGACAGTTGACGACATGAGACAGCCGGCTACTCAGCTTGTGCCTGTCCAGGGGTCTCAAACGCCATCAGGGGCTTTAAAACGCCCGTTACCTCAAATGGCAGACACAGACACGGATACTGACTCCAGTGTCGATGATGAGGAGACAAACGTGACTTCCACTAGGGGCACACGTTACATGATTGAAGCAATGAAAAATGTATTGCATATCTCTGATAATACAAGTACCACTAAAAAGGGTATTATGTTTGGTGAGAAAAAACTGCCTGTAGTTTTTCCTGTATCCGAGGAATTAAATGAAGTGTGTGATGAGGCGTGGGTTTCCCCCGATAAAAAACTGATAATTCCTAAAAGGTTATTGGCATCGTACCCTTTCCCGCCAGAGGATAGGGCACGTTGGGAAACACCCCCTAGGGTGGATAAAGCGCTCACACGCTTGTCTAAACAGGTAGCACTACCCTCTCCTGATACGGCCGCCCTAAAGGAACCTGCCGATAGAAAGCTGGAGAATATCCTAAAATGTATATACACTCACACGGGTGTTATACTGCGACCAGCAATCGCCTCAGCCTGGATGTGCAGTGCGGGCCTGGCGTGGTCGGATTCCCTGACTGAAAATATTGATACCCTAGATAGGGACAGTATATTACTGACTATAGAGCATTTGAAGGATGCATTTCTATATATGCGTGATGCACAGAGGGATATTTGCCGACTGGCATCAAGAGTTAGCGCGCTGTCCATTTCTGCAAGAAGAGGTTTATGGACGCGGCAGTGGTCAGGTGATGCGGATTCTAAAAGGCACATGGAAGTATTGCCTTATAAGGGGGAGGAGTTATTTGGGGTAGGTCTATCAGACCTGGTAGCCACGGCAACTGCTGGAAAATCCACATTTTTACCCCAGGTAGCTTCTCAACCTAAGAAGACGCCGTATTATCAGGCGCAGTCCTTTCGGCCCCATAAGGGCAAGCGGGCAAAAGGCGCCTCATTTCTGCCCCGTGGCAGAGGGAGAGGAAAAAGGCTGCAACAAACAGCCAGTTCCCAGGAACAAAAGCCCTCTCCCGCCTCCGCAAAGTCCTCAGCATGACGCTGGGGCTTTACAAGCGGACTCAGGCACGGTGGGGGCCCGTCTCAAGAAGTTCAGTGCGCAGTGGGCCCACTCGCAAGTGGACCCCTGGATCCTTCAGGTGGTATCTCAGGGGTACAAATTGGAATTCGAGACGTCTCCCCCTCGCCGTTTTCTAAAGTCTGCTTTACCGACGTCTCCCTCAGACAGGGAGGCAGTATTGGAAGCCATTCACAAGCTATATTCCCAGCAGGTGATAATCAAGGTACCCCTCCTACAACAGGGAAAGGGGTACTATTCCACACTATTTGTGGTACCGAAGCCGGACAGCTCGGTGAGACCAATTTTAAACCTAAAATCCTTGAACACTTACATACAAAGGTTCAAATTCAAGATGGAGTCACTCAGAGCAGTGATTGCAAACCTGGAAGAAGGGGACTATATGGTGTCTCTGGACATCAAAGATGCTTACCTACATGTCCCAATTTACCCTTCTCACCAAGGGTACCTCAGGTTTGTGGTACAGAACTGTCACTATCAGTTTCAGACGCTGCCGTTTGGATTGTCCACGGTACCCCGGGTCTTTACCAAGGTAATGGCCGAAATGATGATACTCCTTCGAAGGAAGGGAGTTTTAGTTATCCCTTACTTGGACGATCTCCTGATAAGGGCAAGATCCAGGGAACAGTTGGAAGTCGGAGTAGCACTATCTCAGATAGTGCTGCGCCAGCACGGTTGGATTCTCAATATTCCAAAATCGCAGCTGATCCCGACGACACGACTTCTATTCCTAGGGATGATCCTGGACACAGTCCAGAAAAAGGTGTTTCTCCCGGAGGAGAAAGCCAGGGAGTTATCCGAACTAGTCAGAAATCTCCTAAAACCAGGCCAAGTCTCAGTGCATCAATGCACAAGGGTCTTGGGAAAGATGGTGGCTTCTTACGAAGCAATCCCATTCGGCAGATTCCACGCAAGAACCTTCCAGTGGGATCTGCTAGACAAATGGTCCGGGTCGCATCTTCAGATGCATCAGCGGATAATCTTGTCACCAAGGACAAGGGTGTCTCTCCTGTGGTGGTTGCAGAGTGCTCATCTTCTAGAGGGCCGCAGATTCGGCATTCAGGACTGGGTCCTGGTGACCACGGATGCCAGCCTGAGAGGCTGGGGAGCAGTCACACAGGGAAGAAATTTCCAGGGCTTATGGTCAAGCCTGGAGACATCACTTCACATAAATATCCTGGAGCTAAGGGCCATCTACAATGCTCTAAGCCTAGCAAGACCTCTGCTTCAAGGTCAGCCGGTGCTGATCCAGTCAGACAACATCACGGCAGTCGCCCACGTAAACAGACAGGGCGGCACAAGAAGCAGGAGGGCAATGGCAGAAGTTGCAAGGATTCTTCGCTGGGCGGAAAATCATGTGATAGCACTGTCAGCAGTGTTCATTCCGGGAGTGTACAACTGGGAAGCAGACTTCCTCAGCAGACACGACCTCCACCCGGGAGAGTGGGGACTTCACCCAGAAGTCTTCCACATGATTGTGAACCGTTGGGAAAAACCAAAGGTGGACATGATGGCGTCCCGCCTCAACAAAAAACTAGACAGGTATTGCGCCAGGTCAGGGGACCCTCAGGCAATAGCTGTGGACGCTCTGGTAACACCGTGGGTGTACCAGTCAGTGTATGTGTTCCCTCCTCTGCCTCTCATACCCAAGGTACTGAGAATCATAAGAAGGAGAGGAGTAAGGACTATACTCGTGGCTCCGGATTGGCCAAGAAGGACTTGGTACCCGGAACTTCAAGAGATGCTCACAGAGGACCCGTGGCTTCTACCTCTAAGAAGGGACCTGCTCCAGCAGGGACCCTGTCTGTTCCAAGACTTACCGTGGCTGCGTTTGACGGCATGGCGGTTGAACGCCGGATCCTGAAGGAAAAAGGCATTCCGGATGAAGTCATCCCTACCCTGATCAAAGCCAGGAAGGATGTAACCGTACAGCATTATCACCGTATTTGGCGTAAATATGTTGCGTGGTGCGAGGCCAGGAAGGCCCCTACAGAGGAATTTCAACTGGGTCGTTTCCTGCATTTCCTGCAAACAGGACTGTCTATGGGCCTAAAATTAGGGTCCATTAAGGTTCAAATTTCGGCCCTGTCGATTTTCTTCCAGAAAGAACTGGCTTCAGTTCCTGAAGTTCAGACGTTTGTCAAGGGGGTACTGCATATACAGCCTCCTTTTGTGCCTCCAGTGGCACCTTGGGATCTCAATGTAGTTTTGGGGTTCCTAAAATCACATTGGTTTGAACCACTCACCACTGTGGACTTAAAATATCTCACATGGAAAGTGGTAATGCTGTTGGCCCTGGCTTCAGCCAGGCGTGTCTCAGAATTGGCGGCTTTATCCTATAAAAGCCCTTACCTAATTTTTCATATGGACAGGGCAGAATTGAGGACTCGTCCTCAATTTCTCCCTAAGGTGGTTTCAGCGTTTCACTTGAACCAGCCTATTGTGGTACCTGCGGCTACTAGGTACTTGGAGGACTCCAAGTTGCTGGACGTAGTCAGGGCCCTGAAAATATATGTTTCCAGGACGGCTGGAGTCAGAAAATCTGACTCGCTGTTTATCCTGTATGCACCCAACAAGCTGGGTGCTCCTGCTTCTAAGCAGACTATTGCTCATTGGATTTGTAGTACAATTCAGCTTGCACATTCTGTGGCAGGCCTGCCACAGCCAAAATCTGTAAAAGCCCATTCCACAAGGAAGGTGGGCTCATCTTGGGCGGCTGCCCGAGGGGTCTCGGCTTTACAACTTTGCCGAGCAGCTACTTGGTCAGGGGCAAACACGTTTGCTAAATTCTACAAATTTGATACCCTGGCTGAGGAGGACCTGGAGTTCTCTCATTCGGTGCTGCAGAGTCATCCGCACTCTCCCGCCCGTTTGGGAGCTTTGGTATAATCCCCATGGTCCTTACGGAGTTCCCAGCATCCACTAGGACGTCAGAGAAAATAAGAATTTACTTACCGATAATTCTATTTCTCGTAGTCCGTAGTGGATGCTGGGCACCCATCCCAAGTGCGGATTGTCTGCAATACTTGTACATAGTTATTGTTACAAAAATCGGGTTATTATTGTTGTGAGCCATCTTTTCAGAGGCTCCTCTGTTATCATGCTGTTAACTGGGTTCAGATCACAGGTTGTACGGTGTGATTGGTGTGGCTGGTATGAGTCTTACCCGGGATTCAAAATCCTTCCTTATTGTGTACGCTCGTCCGGGCACAGTATCCTAACTGAGGCTTGGAGGAGGGTCATAGGGGGAGGAGCCAGTGCACACCAGGTAGTCCTAAAGCTTTACTTTTGTGCCCAGTCTCCTGCGGAGCCGCTATTCCCCATGGTCCTTACGGAGTTCCCAGCATCCACTATGGACTACGAGAAATAGAATTATCGGTAAGTAAATTCTTATTTTTCCGCAAGAATATACAAATAAATTGTTTAAAAATCATACAATGTGATTTCCTAGTTGTTTTTTTCAGATTCTGTCTCTCACAGTTGAAGTGTACCTATGATGGAAATTAAAGACCTCTCTCATCTTTTTAAGTGGGTCAACTTGCACAATCAGTGGCTGTCCAAATACTTTTTTGCCCCACTGTATATTGCACTCACTCATGCACACACATAGGCACCTCTGCACACCCCTTCTCCCAACCCTGCACCAATAACCACCTCTTCCCTGCCTAGACACCTGTGTACACCTTATGGACCCATACAGGCACTCCTAAAGCAACTCTTACACCAATATAGTTTCCCATGCACACCCCTCCCCCAACTCTGCACCCACATAGACACACTTCCCCACCTAAGCACCCATGCACCCACATAAGCACATCTGCACCCATATATATTCACCTATCCAGTCACCCATGCACTCACCTAGGTATAACTACACTTCACTTAGCACTCACTCAGGTACCCAGAAAATAACTCTCATTTTTCATTTGCAGTCCTTTTTCTCTGACGTCCTAGTGGATGCAGGGGACTCCGTCAGGACCATGGGGATATAGCGGCTCCGCAGGAGACAGGGCACAATAATAAAAGCTTTAGGATCAGGTGGTGTGCACTGGCTCCTCCCCCTATGACCCTCCTCCAAGCCTCAGTTAGATTTTTGTGCCCGACGAGAAGGGTGCAATCTAGGTGGCTCTCCTGAGCTGCTTAGAATAAAAGTTTAAGTTAGGTTTTTTATTTTCAGTGAGTCCTGCTGGCAACAGGCTCACTGCTACGAGGGACTTAGGGGAGAGAAGAAAACTCACCTGCGTGCAGGATGGATTTGCTTCTTAGGCTACTGGACACCATTAGCTCCAGAGGGAGTCGGAACACAGGTCTCACCCTGGGGTTCGTCCCGGAGCCGTGCCGCCGACCCCCCTTGCAGATGCCGAAGTTGAAGAGGTCCAGAAACAGGCGGCAGAAGACTTTCAGTCTTCATAAGGTAGCGCACAGCACTGCAGCTGTGCGCCATTGTTGTCAGCACACTTCACCAACAGTCACCAACTGTCACTGAGGGTGCAGGGCGCTGGGGGGGGCGCCCTGGGCAGCAATGTATAATACCTTTTTATGGCTAAAATACATCACATATAGCCCTTGAGGCTATATGGATGTATTTAACCCCTGCCAGATCTCACAAACTCCGGGAGAAGAGCCCGCCGAAAAGGGGGCGGGGCCTATTCTCCTCAGCACACGGCGCCATTTTCCTGCTCAGCTCTGCTGTGAGGAAGGCTCCCAGGCTCTCCCCTGCACTGCACTACAGAAACAGGGTTAAAACAGAGAGGGGGGGCACTTATTTGGCGATATGATTACATATATAAAAATGCTATAAGGGAAAACACTTGTATAAGGGGTTGTCCCTGTATAATTATAGCGTTTTTGGTGTGTGCTGGCAAACTCTCCCTCTGTCTCCCCAAAGGGCTAGTGGGGTCCTGTCCTCTGTCAGAGCATTCCCTGTGTGTGTGCTGTGTGTCGGTACGTGTGTGTCGACATGTAGGAGGACGATGTTGGTGAGGAGGCGGAGCAAATTGCCTGTATTGGTGATGTCACTCTCTAGGGAGTCGACACTGGAATGGATGGCTTATTTAGGAATTACGTGATAATGTCAACACGCTGCAAGGTCGGTTGACGACATGAGACGGCCGGCAAACAAATTAGTACCTGTCCAGGCGTCTCAGACACCGTCAGGGGCTTGTAAAAACGCCCATTTACCTCAGTCGGTCGACACAGACACAGACACGGACACTGACTCCAGTGTCGACAGTGAAGAAACAAACGTATTTTCCTTTAGGGCCACACGTTTCATGTTAAGGGCAATGAAGGAGGTGTTACATATTTCTGATACTACAAGTACCACAAATAAGGGTATTATGTAGGGTGTGAATAAACTACTTGTAGTTTTTCCTGAATCAGATAAATTAAATGAAGTGTGTGATGATACGTGGGTTTCCTCCGATAGAAAATTATTGGCGGTATACCCTTTCCCGCCAGAAGTTAGGGCGAGTTGGGAAACGCACCTTAGGGTGAATAAGGCGCTCACACGCTTATAAAAACAAGTGGCGTTACCGTCTCCAGATACGGCAGCCCTCAAGGAGCCAGCTGATAGGAAGCTGAAAAATATCCTAAAAGTATATACACATATACTGGTGTTATACTACGACCAGCAATCGCCTCAGCCTGGATGTGCAGCGCTGAGGGGGCTTGGTCGGATTTCCTGACTGAAAATATTGATACCCTTGACAGGGACAAGATTTTATTGACTATAGAGCATTTTAAGGATGCATTTCTATATATGCGAGATGCGCAGAGGGATATTTGCATTCTGGCATCAAGAGTAAATGTGATGTCCATATCTGCCAGACGACAGTGGTCAGGTGATGCAGATTCCAGACGGCACATGGAAGTATTGCCGTATAAAGGGGCGGTCCATCGGACCTGGTGGCCATGGCAACAGCTGAAAAATCCACCTTTTGTTACCCCAAGTCACATCTCAGCAGAAAAGGACACAATCTTTTCAGTCTCAGTCCTTTCGTCCCCATAAGGGCAGGCGGGCAAAAGGGCCAGTCATATCTGCCCAGGGGTAGAGGAAAGGGAAGAAGACTGCAGCAGGCAGCCCATTCCCAGGAACAGAAGCCCTCCACAGCTTCTGCCAAGTCCGCAGCATGACGCTGGGGCCGTACAAGCGGACTCAGGTGCGGTAGGGGGTCATCTCAAGAGTTTCAGCACGCAGTGGGCTCACTCACAAGTGGACTCCTGGATCCTACACGTAGTATCCCAGGTGTACATTGGAAATTCGAGACGTCTCCCCCTCACAAGTTCCTGAAGTCTGCTTTACCAACGTCTCCCTCCGACAGGGAGGCAGTATTGGGAACAATTCACAGGCTGTATTCCCAGCAGGTGATAATCAAAGTACTCCTTCTACAACAAGGGAAGGAGTATTATTCCACACTATATTGTGGTACTGAAGCCAGACGGCTAGGTGAGATCTGAAATATTTGAACACTTACATACAAGCGTTCAAATCAAGATGGAGTCACTCAGAGCAGTGATAGCGAACCAGGAAGAAGGGGACGATATGGTGTCACTGGATATCAGGGACGCTTACCTACATGTCCAAATTTGCCCTTCTCACCAAGGGTACCTCAGGTTCGTGGTACAGAACTGTCACTATCAGTTCAGACGCTGCCGTTTGGATTGTCCACGGCACCCCGGGTCTTTACCAAGGTAATGGCCAAAATGATGATTCTTCTTAAAAGAAATATGGACGCTTTCCTGATAAGGGCAAGGTCCAGAGAACAGTTGGAGGTCGGAGTAGCACTATCTTAAGTAGTTCTACGACAGCACGAGTGGATTCTAAATATTCCAAAATCGCAGTTTTTTCCGACGACACGTCTACTGTTCCTAGGGATGATTCTGGACACAGTCCAAAAAAGGATGTTTTCTCCCGGAGAAGAAAGCCAGGGAGTTATCCGAGCTAGTCAGGAACCTCCTAAAACCAGGAAAAGTATCAGTGCATCATTGCACAAGGATCCTGTGAAAAATGGTGGTTTCTTACAAAGCGATCCCATTCGGTAGATTTCACGCAAGAACCTTTACGTGGGATCTGCTGGAAAAATGGTCCGGATCGCATCTTCAGATGCATCAGCGGATAACCCTGTCTCCAAGGACAAGGGTGTTTCTTCTGCGGTGGCTGCAGAGTGCTCATCTATGAAAGGGCCGCAGATTCGGCATTCAGGACTGGGTCCTGGTGACCACGGATGCCAGCCTGAGTGGCTGGGGAGCAGTCACACAAGGAAAAAATTTCCAGAGAGTGTGATCGAGTCTGGAGACTTCTCTCCACATAAATATACTGGAGCTAAGGGCAATTTACAATGCTCTAAGCTTAGCAAGACCTCTGCTTCAAGGTCAGCCGGTATTGATCCAGTGGGACAACATCACGGCAGTCGCCCACGTAAACAGACAGGGCGGCACAAGAAGCAGGAGGGAAATGGCAGAAACTGCAAGGATTCTTCGCTGGGCGAAAAATCATGTGATAACACTCTCAGCAGTGTTCATTCCGGGAGTGGAAAACTGGGAAGCAGACTTCCTCAGCAGGCATGACCTCCACCCGGGAGAGTGGGGACTTCATCGGGAAGTCTTCCACATGATTGTAAACCGTTGTGAAAAACCAAAGGTGGACATGATGGCGTCCCGCCTGAACAAAGAACTAGATATTGCGCCAGGTCAAGGGACCCTCAGGCAATAGCGGTGGACGCTCTGGTAACACTGTGGATGTACCAGTCAGAGTATGTGTTCCCTCCTATGCCTCTCATACAAAAAGTACTGAGAATCATAAGAGGGAGATGAGTAAGAATGATACTCGTGGTTCCGGATTGGCCAAGAAGGACTTGGTACCCGAAACTTCAAGAGATGTTCACGGAAGACCCGTGGCCTCTACCTTTAAGAAAGGACCTGCTCCAGCAGGGGCCTTGTCTGTTCCAAGACTTACCGCGGCCGCGTTTGACGGCATGGCGGTTGAACGCCGGATCCTGAAAGGGCATTCCAGATGAAGTCATCCCTACCCTGGTCGAAGACAGGAAGGATGTAACCGCAAAACATTTTCACCGCATTTGGCGAAGATATGTTGCGTGGTGTGGGGCCAAGAAGGCCCCTACAGAGGAATTCCAACTGGGTCGTTTCCTACATTTCCTGAAAACAGGACTGTCTATGGGCCTAAAATTAGGGTCCATTAAGGTTCAAATTTCGGCCCTGTCGAATTTCTTCCAGAAAGAACTGGCTTTAGTGCCTGACGTTCAGATGTTTGTAAAAGGGGTACTGCATATACAGCCTCCTTTTGTGCCCCAGTGGCACCTTGGGATCTCAATGTTGTTTTGAGTTTCCTAAAGTCACATTGGTTTGAACCACTCACCACTGTGGACTTAAAATATCTCACATGGAAGGTGACGATGCTATTAGCCCTGGCTTCAGCCAGGCGTGTGTCAGAATTGGCGGCTTTATCATATATAAAGCCCTTACTTAATTTTTCATTCTGACAGGGCAGAATTGAGGACTCGTCCTCAATTTCTCCTTAAGGTGTTTTCTGTTTTTCACATGAACCAACCTATTGTGGTACCGGCGGGTACTAGGGACTTGGAGGACTCCAAGTTACTTGACGTTGTCAGGGCCCTGAAAAATATGTTTCCAGGAAGGCTGGAGTCAGAAAATCTGACTCGCTGTTTAGCCTGTATGCACCCAACAAGATGGGTGCTCCTGCTTCTAAGCAGACGATTGCTCGCTGGATTTGTAATACAATTCAGTTTACACATTCTGTGGCAGGCCTGCCACAGCCAAAATCGGTAAAAGCCCATTCCAAAAGGAAGGGGGCTCATCTTGGGCGACTGCCCGAGGGGTCTCGGCTTTACAACTTTGCCGAGCAGTTACTTGGTCAGGGGAAAACACGTTTGCTAAATTCTACAAATTTGATACCCTGGCTGAGGAGGACATGGAGTTCTCTCATTCGGTGCTGCAGGGTCATCCGCACTCTCCCGCCCGTTTGGGAGCTTTGGTATAATCCCCATGGTCCTGACGGAGTCCCCAGCATCCACTAGGACGTCAGAGAAAATAAGATTTTACTTACCGATAAATCTATTTCTCGTAGTCCGTAGTGGATGCTGGGCGCCCATCCCAAGTGCGGATTGTCTGCAATACTTGTACATAGTTTTTGTTACAAAAATCGGGTTATGCTTGTTGTGAGCCATCTTTTCAGAGGCTCCTTCGTTGTTATCATACTGTTAACTGGGTTCAGATCACAGGTTGTACGGTGTGATTGGTGTGGCTGGTATGAGTCTTACCCGGGATTCAATATCCTTCCTTATTATGCACGCTCGTCCGGGCACAGTATCCTAACTGAGGCTTGGAGGAGGGTCATAGGGGGAGGAGCCAGTGCACACCACCTGATCCTAAAGCTTTTATTATTGTGCCCTGTCTCCTGCGGAGCCGCTATATCCCCATGGTCCTGACGGAGTCCCCAGCATCCACTACGGACTACGAGAAATAGATTTATCGGTAAGTAAAATCTTATTTTTTAAACCATTTTTATTTAGTTAGTTTTTCTGAAAGACTAAGACAGGGGAAGACCTCATATCTTACACCTTGTCAAAAGTCCTTTGCAAATGGTTTTTTTAAAGTCTGTTTACAGTAGAGATGAGCGGGTTCGGTTCCTCGGAAACCGAACCCGCCCGAACTTCAGGTTTTTTTACACGAGTCCGAGTGACTCGGATCTTCCCGCCTTGCTCGGTTATCCCGAGCGCGCCCGAACGTCATCATCCCGCTGTCGGATTCTCGCGAGGCTCGGATTCTATCGCGAGACTCGGATTCTATATAAGGAGCCGCGCGTCGCCGCCATTTTCACACGTGCATTGAGATTGATAGGGAGAGGACGTGGCTGGCGTCCTCTCCGTTTATAGAGAGTGAGACTAGAGTAGAGAGAGACACAGTATTATTTACTTTAGTAATTTTGGGGAGCATTAGGAGGAGTACTACTACTTGCTGAAGTGATAGTGTGACTGTATATCTGACTTGTGGGGGAGACAGTGGGGAGCAGTTAGAGTCTGAGAGCAGGAGTACATATTTTAACGTACAGTGCACACTTTTGCTGGCACTCTGCTGCCAGAGTGCCACACTGCCTGCCATTGTGACCACACTGACCACCAGTATATATTGTGATTGTCTGCTTAGGAGTACTACTTGCAAGTTGCTGATAGTGTGACCAGTGACCTGACCACCAGTTTAATTAATCACCACCAGTTTAATATATATATATATATATATATATATATATACAATTCCTTTGGCAGCACTCCCAGTCTCAGAGTATATCGGTCCGGTGCCCTCCTGACCCGTATGGCAACGGGTATAACGTAGTGTACATTCGGCGGCACTCCGGTACAAAGAAGCATACAAGCAGGTTGATAGAAAACAACGTTTCGAAGTTTTTATTAACTTCGTCCTCAGGTTATAACACATACAATAACCACATACCTTTATATCCCCTTCCCATGTGCAGGTGAGCTCCGGCGTGGGTCCGGCGTTCAGACGCCCACGAATGACGTCATCCTGCCGTCCCGCCCACCGGAGGCATCACCCTGTAATCCAAAATACAAATACAGAAAACAATCAAAAGTGCACAAAAAGCATACAAATAAAACACAATATTAAAACAAGCACAGATACAGTACACGCAAATGTCAATAGAACCTTAATATTGTAATGGTTCCCGCTGAGAGATCAATACCACGGATCAAAATCACCTGTCTAACACGTTGACACCGGACACAAGTATGCTATAAAAAGCAATGCAGTCCCAATGTCTCATTGAGACCCCTTGGTGCCAGCGTCTGTAATTCATGTATCCATTTAGATTCCTTTTGTAGCAACATTAAAGATCTATTGCCCCCTCTCACTTTGACTGGTACATGATCAATGATAATATATTTTAAACACGCCACACTATGTTTAGCGACTGCGAAATGCCGAGCTACCGGCTGATCGCTGGTACCACTCAGGATAGCTTTTCTGATGGCTAATTTATGATTCGCCATCCGTTCCCTGAGTGTGCAGTCAGTTTTACCCACATAGTGCAAACCACAGGGGCAACTAATCAAATAAATGATAAACTTAGTCGTACATGTGAGTCTAAATTTGATGGTATATTTTTTCCCACTAAAGGGATGATGGAAAATACTACCTGTCAGCAGGGATCTACAGGTCGTACAATTTAAACACCTGAAACAACCTTTACGAAGGGCAAGAAAGGTATTCTGTTCACTTTGTCTGGCAGCCAAATCAGTGACGTCAGTCTTAACTAGCCAGTCCCTTAGATTTCTTCCCCTGGTATACGTGGGCATGATACTAGTCTCAGTCATGTTTAAATCACCATCTGACTTGATCATTGGCCAAAGTGATTTAGCCACCTTAGAAATGACTCCACTCTTGGTGTTAAAATGATTAACCCAAGGTAACCTTGATCGGGTAGATGGTTTTACTTGTTGTGTCAGCAAGGATTGTCTATTGATACTGAGGGCTTTCTCTTTAGCCTGCAACAATCTATCCAGAGGGTATCCCCTCTGACTGAACTTTACAATCATCTCATCAATCCTGGCAATAGCATTTTCTCGTACACTACAAATCCTCACAGCTCGTAAGAACTGTGAGTATGGTAACCCATATTTAGATGGAAGGGGATGAAAACTAGAAAAATGTAGCACAGTATTACGATCAGTGCTTTTCTGATATAAGTCAGTCGACAAAATTCCATCCCTGCACTGAACCAATACATCCAAAAAATTAACACTGTCGCTACTCATATTGAAGGTGAACTTGATTGGATGATTAGATTGATTGTGTGTGCTGATGAAATTCTGTAGTATCTCCTCCGATTTAGACCAGATGACGAACACGTCATCAATATATCTGAGATACAACACAATGGCCTCAGAAATACCAACATTGTCAAAAAAGATTTCCTGCTCAGCTACAAACATATATGAGTTAGCATACGACGGGGCCACAGGGGACCCCATCGCACACCCAGATGTCTGCAGGTAAAACCTGCCATCAAAAATAAAATAATTGTGAGTCAAGGTCATTTCTAACAACTCAATCACAAAATCTACATCTGGCCCAGTGTATAGAGGATTCCCCTCAATGAGTCTACGCACTGCTAGTAACCCTGCATTATTGGGAATGACTGTATACAGACTAGAAATGTCTATACTGCACAAAATACTGTTAGCTGGAATCTTCCCCAATTTTTGCAAGTGATTGATAAAGGAAGTCGTATCAAGCAGATATCTATTCCTACTAACAATGCAAGGTTGAAGCAAGGTGTCAAGATAAGTGGCTACTTTTTGAAAGAGCCCATTACGGGCCGCAATAATGGGGCGCCCAGGTGGATTCTCTAGCGACTTATGTATTTTGGGCAATGAGTATAGCACCGGAACAACCGGATAATCCACAATTAATGCTTTCATTAGATTATTACTAATTACCCCCGTCTCTACTGCCACCTGTAATTTATCATGCAAAATTTGTGCAAACTGACCAGTCGGATCACCCTTCAACAATTTATATACGGTACCATCATTTAGTTGTCGATATAATTCATGTTTGTATGTAACCAAATCCTGTATCACGATACCCCCACCTTTGTCGGCGGGGCGTATCGTGATATCAGTATATGATGCCAAATCTCTAAGCGCATCATATTCAATCTTACTCAAATTATTGTAACACTTGGACTTAGATTCTGAAACAATCCCAACAGATACAGTGTGATTCAATAATCGTCCATAAGTCTTAATGGTGGCATTACTGGAAACAGGATCAAATTTGCTACGATTTTGTAATTTTAACAACTTAGGAGGCAACACCTCCTCCACAACAACTGGTGTTAAGTTCTTACTGCCTCTAAAGTGCTCATGTAGCTTTAATTGGCGGTTCAGTTTGTACCTCTCCACTTCCCACTGAAAGGAATCAAATTTAACCGTAGGGACGAATGAGAGTCCCTTTCTTAGTACCTGTAATTCCGTGGTGGTAAGATGATGGGTGGACAGATTAAACACTATCTCTTCCGATAAAGGGGGGGACGTCCCACTCTGCCTCGTCCTCGTCCTTTGGCACTGGCCACCTCTGCGCGTCCACCGCCTCTGTCGGCGCCTGTATCCTTGGTCCGTACCCCTAAAGGGGACCTAGTAGTGGAAGTGGTGGTATCGGAAGGGATGTCAGAATCACTAGTATTCTTATCCGCCGATGAGTCGGATTGCCAAAGCTGCTTATAGTTCCGTTGTCTGCCAAATCGTTGTCGGTCATTCCGGGTCCCACATGCCCACAAGTATACCCGATTTTGTTCGTAATCGGCGTTAACTTTTGCCAGTTTCTGTCTCTTAAATTGAATTAAATCTTTTCGATATACAGAAATTTGATTATCAAGTTTTTCCATCCAATTACACCGTGTATCACTGACAATCGTCTCCTTATATTTCTGTTCAAAAGACACGATTTTCTCTCTTGCAATTGTCAGTTCACGTGTGGATTCCTCAATTACTAGCAGAAGGAGATCAAAACTACATTTGTTTAGAATCGCTATCCAGCGTTTACAGAAAGTGGTATTGAAGCGCCCGATGGTCGGGGCATTGCGAATTCTAAACCCACGTGGTATGCGTTTATCCTTATAATAGTCACTCAAAGTGATACCGTGGTAAAGGTAGTCAATCTCCTTCTGTTTCAATTTAAGCCAGTCTCTATATAGCATGTCGGCAGACTGTATATCAATGTCATCCTTGAGACCTCTATCCCGTAAGATGGCATCAGCCTCAGCTGTACGACTAAGTTTATCATTTATTTGATTAGTTGCCCCTGTGGTTTGCACTATGTGGGTAAAACTGACTGCACACTCAGGGAACGGATGGCGAATCATAAATTAGCCATCAGAAAAGCTATCCTGAGTGGTACCAGCGATCAGCCGGTAGCTCGGCATTTCGCAGTCGCTAAACATAGTGTGGCGTGTTTAAAATATATTATCATTGATCATGTACCAGTCAAAGTGAGAGGGGGCAATAGATCTTTAATGTTGCTACAAAAGGAATCTAAATGGATACATGAATTACAGACGCTGGCACCAAGGGGTCTCAATGAGACATTGGGACTGCATTGCTTTTTATAGCATACTTGTGTCCGGTGTCAACGTGTTAGACAGGTGATTTTGATCCGTGGTATTGATCTCTCAGCGGGAACCATTACAATATTAAGGTTCTATTGACATTTGCGTGTACTGTATCTGTGCTTGTTTTAATATTGTGTTTTATTTGTATGCTTTTTGTGCACTTTTGATTGTTTTCTGTATTTGTATTTTGGATTACAGGGTGATGCCTCCGGTGGGCGGGACGGCAGGATGACGTCATTCGTGGGCGTCTGAACGCCGGACCCACGCCGGAGCTCACCTGCACATGGGAAGGGGATATAAAGGTATGTGGTTATTGTATGTGTTATAACCTGAGGACGAAGTTAATAAAAACTTCGAAACGTTGTTTTCTATCAACCTGCTTGTATGCTTCTTTGTACCGGAGTGCCGCCGAATGTACACTATATATATATATATATATATATATATATAATTGTATATAATATATATATAATTGTATATGTATACCGCACCTACCCGTGTTTTTTTTTTTTCTTTCTTCTTGATACATACTACTATAGTAGCTTACTGTAGCAGTCTGCGGTGCTGCTGAGCTGACAGTGTCTAGCAGATCCGTCATCAGTCATTACATAATAAATATATATACCTGTCCGGCTGCAGTACTAGTGATATTATATATATATATATATATATATATAAATTTCATCTCATTATCATCCAGTCTATATTAGCAGCAGACACAGTACGGTAGTCCACGGCTGTAGCTACCTCTGTGTCGGCAGTCGCTGGTCCATCCATAATTGTATACCACCTACCCGTGGTTTTTTTTTTTCTCTTTCTTCTTGATACATACTACTATAGTAGCTTACTGTAGCAGTCTGCGGTGCTGCTGAGCTGACAGTGTCCAGCAGGTCCGTCATCAGTCATTACATAATAAATATATATATACCTGTCCGGCTGCAGTACTAGTGATATTATATATATATATATATATTAATTTCATCTCATTATCATCCAGTCTATATTAGCAGCAGACACAGTACGGTAGTCCACGGCTGTAGCTACCTCTGTGTCGGCAGTCGCTGGTCCATCCATAATTGTATACCACCTACCCGTGGTTTTTTTTTTCTCTTTCTTCTTGATACATACTACTATAGTAGCTTACTGTAGCAGTCTGCGGTGCTGCTGAGCTGACAGTGTCCAGCAGGTCCGTCATCAGTCATTACATAATAAATATATATACCTGTCCGGCTGCAGTACTAGTGATATTATATATATATATATATATATTAATTTCATCTCATTATCATCCAGTCTATATTAGCAGCAGACACAGTACGGTAGTCCACGGCTGTAGCTACCTCTGTGTCGGCAGTCGCTGGTCAATCCATAATTGTATACCACCTACCCGTGGTTTGTTTTTTTCTCTTTCTTCTTGATACATACTACTATAGTAGCTTACTGTAGCAGTCTGCGGTGCTGCTGAGCTGACAGTGTCCAGCAGGTCCGTCATCAGTCATTACATAATAAATATATATACCTGTCCGGCTGCAGTACTAGTGATATTATATATATATATATATTAATTTCATCTCATTATCATCCAGTCTATATTAGCAGCAGACACAGTACGGTAGTCCACGGCTGTAGCTACCTCTGTGTCAGCAGTCGCTGGTCCATCCATAATTGTATACCACCTACCCGTGGTTTTTTTTTTTCTCTTTCTTCTTGATACATACTACTATAGTAGCTTACTGTAGCAGTCTGCGGTGCTGCTGAGCTGACAGTGTCCAGCAGGTCCATCATCAGTCATTACATAATAAATATATATACCTGTCCGGCTGCAGTACTAGTGATATTATATATATATATATATATATTAATTTCATCTCATTATCATCCAGTCTATATTAGCAGCAGACACAGTACGGTAGTCCACGGCTGTAGCTACCTCTGTGTCGGCAGTCGCTGGTCCATCCATAATTGTATACCACCTACCCGTGGTTTTTTTTTTCTCTTTCTTCTTGATACATACTACTATAGTAGCTTACTGTAGCAGTCTGCGGTGCTGCTGAGCTGACAGTGTCCAGCAGGTCCGTCATCAGTCATTACATAATAAATATATATACCTGGCCGGCTGCAGTACTAGTGATATTATATATATATATATATATATATATATTAATTTCATCTCATTATCATCCAGTCTATATTAGCAGCAGACACAGTACGGTAGTCCACGGCTGTAGCTACCTCTGTGTCGGCAGTCGCTGGTCCATCCATAATTGTATACCACCTACCCGTGGTTTTTTTTTTCTTTCTTCTTGATACATACTACTATAGTAGCTTACTGTAGCAGTCTGCGGTGCTGCTGAGCTGACAGTGTCCAGCAGGTCCGTCATCAGTAATTACATAATAAATATATATACCTGTCCGGCTGCAGTACTAGTGATATTATATATATATATATATATATATATATTAATTTCATCTCATTATCATCCAGTCTATATTAGCAGCAGACACAGTACGGTAGTCCACGGCTGTAGCTACCTCTGTGTCGGCAGTCGCTGGTCCATCCATAAGTATACTAGTATCCATCCATCTCCATTGTTTACCTGAGGTGCCTTTTAGTTGTGCCTATTAAAATATGGAGAACAAAAATGTTGAGGTTCCAAAATTAGGGAAAGATCAAGATCCACTTTCACCTCGTGCTGAAGCTGCTGCCACTAGTCATGGCCGAGACGATGAAATGCCAGCAACCTCGTCTGCCAAGGCCGATGCCCAATGTCATATTACAGAGCATGTAAAATCCAAAACACCAAATATCAGTAAAAAAAGGACTCCAAAATCTAAAATAAAATTGTCGGAGGAGAAGCGTAAACTTGCCAATATGCCATTTACCACACGGAGTGGCAAGGAACGGCTGAGGCCCTGGCCTATGTTCATGGCTAGTGGTTCAGCTTCACATGAGGATGGAAGCACTCAGCCTCTCGCTAGAAAAATGAAAAGACTCAAGCTGGAAAAAAAGCACCGCAAAGAACTGTGCGTTCTTCGAAATCCCAAATCCACAAGGAGAGTCCAATTGTGTCGGTTGCGATGCCTGACCTTCCCAACACTGGACGTGAAGAGCATGCGCCTTCCACCATTTGCACGCCCCCTGCAAGTGCTGGAAGGAGCACCCGCAGTCCAGTTCCTGATAGTCAGATTGAAGATGTCAGTGTTGAAGTACACCAGGATGAGGAGGATATGGGTGTTGCTGGCGCTGGGGAGGAAATTGACAAGGAGGATTCTGATGGTGAGGTGGTTTGTTTAAGTCAGGCACCCGGGGAGACACCTGTTGTCCGTGGGAGAAATAGGGCCGTTGACATGCCTGGTGAAAATACCAAAAAAATCAGCTCTTCGGTGTGGAAGTATTTCAACAGAAATGCGGACAACATTTGTCAAGCCGTGTGTTGCCTTTGTCAAGCTGTAATAAGTAGGGGTAAGGACGTTAACCACCTCGGAAACATCCTCCCTTATACGTCACCTGCAGCGCATTCATAATAAGTCAGTGACTTGTTCAAAAACTTTGGGCGACAGCGGAAGCAGTCCACTGACCAGTAAATCCCTTCCTCTTGTAACCAAGCTCACGCAAACCACCCCACCAACTCCCTCAGTGTCAATTTCCTCCTTCCCCAGGAATGCCAATAGTCCTGCAGGCCATGTCACTGGCAATTCTGACGAGTCCTCTCCTGCCTAGGATTCCTCCGATGCATCCTTGCGTGTAACGCCTACTGCTGCTGGCGCTGCTGTTGTTGTTGCTGGGAGTCGATGGTCATCCCAGAGGGGAAGTCGTAAGCCCACTTTTAATACTTCCACCAAGCAATTGACTGTCCAACAGTCCTTTGCGAGGAAGATGAAATATCACAGCAGTCATCCTGTTGCAAAGCGGATAACTGAGGCCTTGACAACTATGTTGGTGTTAGACGTGCGTCCGGTATCCGTCGTTAGTTCACAGGGAACTAGACAATTTCTTGAGGTAGTGTGCCCCCGTTACCAAATACCATCTAGGTTCCACTTCTCTAGGCAGGCGATACCGAGAATGTACACGGACGTCAGAAAAAGACTCACCAGTGTCCTAAAAAATGCAGTTGTACCCAATGTCCACTTAACCACGGACATGTGGACAAGTGGAGCAGGGCAGGGTCAGGACTATATGACTGTGACAGCCCACTGGGTAGATGTATGGACTCCCGCCGCAAGAACAGCAGCGGCGGCACCAGTAGCAGCATCTCGCAAACGCCAACTCTTTCCTAGGCAGGCTACGCTTTGTATCACCGCTTTCCAGAATACGCACACAGCTGAAAACCTCTTACGGCAACTGAGGAAGATCATCGCGGAATGGCTTACCCCAATTGGACTCTCCTGTGGATTTGTGGCATCGGACAACGCCAGCAATATTGTGTGTGCATTAAATATGGGCAAATTCCAGCACGTCCCATGTTTTGCACATACCTTGAATTTGGTGGTGCAGAATTTTTTAAAAAACGACAGGGGCGTGCAAGAGATGCTGTCAGTGGCCAGAAGAATTGCGGGACACTTTCGGCGTACAGGCACCACGTACAGAAGACTGGAGCACCACCAAAAACGCCTGAACCTGCCCTGCCATCATCTGAAGCAAGAAGTGGTAACGAGGTGGAATTCAACCCTATATATGCTTCAGAGGTTGGAGGAGCAGCAAAAGGCCATTCAAGCCTATACAATTGAGCATGATATAGGAGGTGGAATGTACCTGTCTCAAGCGCAGTGGAGAATGATTTCAACGTTGTGCAAGGTTCTGCAACCTTTTGAACTTGCCACACGTGAAGTCAGTTCAGACACTGCCAGCCTGAGTCAGGTCATTCCCCTCATCAGGCTTTTGCAGAAGAAGCTGGAGGCATTGAAGGAGGAGCTAAAAGGGAGCGATTCCGCTAGGCATGTGGGACTTGTGGATGGAGCCCTTAATTCGCTTAACAAGGATTCACGGGTGGTCAATCTGTTGAAATCAGAGCACTACATTTTGGCCACCGTGCTCGATCCTAGATTTAAAACCTACCTTGGATCTCTCTTTCCGGCAGACACAAGTCTGCTGGGGTTCAAAGACCTGCTGGTGACAAAATTGTTAAGTCAAGCGGAACGCGACCTGTCAACATCTCCTCCTTCACATTCTCCCGCAACTGGGGGTGCGAGGAAAAGGCTCAGAATTCCGAGCCCACCCGCTGGCGGTGATGCAGGGCAGTCTGGAGCGACTGCTGATGCTGACATCTGGTCCGGACTGAAGGACCTGACAACGATTACGGACATGTCGTCTACTGTCACTGCATATGATTCTCTCCCCATTGAAAGAATGGTGGAGGATTATATGAGTGACCGCATCCAAGTAGGCACGTCAGACAGTCCGTACTTATACTGGCAGGAAAAAGAGGCAATTTGGAGGCCCTTGCACAAACTGGCTTTATTCTACCTAAGTTGCCCTCCCACAAGTGTGTACTCCGAAAGAGTGTTTAGTGCCGCCGCTCACCTTGTCAGCAATCGGCGTAAGGGGTTACTTCCAGAAAATGTGGAGAAGATGATGTTCATTAAAATGAATTATAATCAATTCCTCCGTGGAGACATTGACCAGCAGCAATTGCCTCCACAAAGTACACAGGGAGCTGAGATGGTGGATTCCAGTGGGGACGAATTGATAATCTGTGAGGAGCGGGATGTACACGGTGATATATCGGAGGATGATGATGAGGTGGACATCTTGCCTCTGTAGAGCCAGTTTGTGCAAGGAGAGATTAATTGCTTCTTTTTTTCGGTGGGGGTCCAAACCAACCCGTCATTTCAGTCACAGTCGTGTGGCAGACCCTGTCACTGAAATGATGGGTTGGTTAAAGTGTGCATGTCCTGTTTATACAACATAAGGGTGGGTGGGAGGGCCCAAGGACAATTCCATCTTGCACCTCTTTTTTCTTTCATTTTTCTTTGCGTCATGTGCTGTTTGGGGAGTGTTTTTTGGAAGGGCCATCCTGCGTGACACTGCAGTGCCACTCCTAGATGGGCCAGGTGTTTGTGTCGGCCACTAGGGTCGCTTAGCTTACTCACATAGCTACCTCATTGCGCCTCTTTTTTTCTTTGCGTCATGTGCTGTTTGGGGAGTGTTTTTTGGAAGGGCCATCCTGCGTGACACTGCAGTGCCACTCCTAGATGGGCCAGGTGTTTGTGTCGGCCACTAGGGTCGCTTATCTTACTCACACAGCTACCTCATTGCGCCTATTTTTTTCTTCTTTGCGTCATGTGCTGTTTGGGGAGTGTTTTTTGGAAGGGCCATCCTGCGTGACACTGCAGTGCCACTCCTAGATGGGCCAGGTGTTTGTGTCGGCCACTAGGGTCGCTTATCTTACTCACACAGCTACCTCATTGCGCCTCTTTTTTTCTTCTTTGCGTCATGTGCTGTTTGGGGAGTGTTTTTTGGAAGGGCCATCCTGCGTGACACTGCAGTGCCACTCCTAGATGGGCCAGGTGTTTGTGTCGGCCACTAGGGTCGCTTAGCTTACTCACACAGCTACCTCATTGCGCCTCTTTTTTTCTTCTTTGCGTCATGTGCTGTTTGGGGAGTGTTTTTTGGAAGGGCCATCCTGCGTGACACTGCAATGCCACTCCTAGATGGGCCAGGTGTTTGTGTCGGCCACTAGGGTCGCTTATCTTACTCACACAGCTACCTCATTGCGCCTCTTTTTTTCTTCTTTGCGTCATGTGCTGTTTGGGGAGTGTTTTTTGGAAGGGCCATCCTGCGTGACACTGCAGTGCCACTCCTAGATGGGCCAGGTGTTTGTGTCGGCCACTAGGGTCGCTTAGCTTAGTCATCCAGCGACCTCGGTGGAAATTTTAGGACTAAAAATAATATTGTGAGGTGTGAGGTGTTCAGAATAGACTGAAAATGAGTGGAAATTATGGTTTTTGAGGTTAATAATACTTTGGGATCAAAATGACCCCCAAATTCTATGATTTAAGCTGTTTTTTAGTGTTTTTTGAAAAAAACACCCGAATCCAAAACACACCCGAATCCGACAAAAAAAATTCGGTGAGGTTTTGCCAAAACGCGGTCGAACCCAAAACACGGCCGCGGAACCGAACCCAAAACCAAAACACAAAACCCGAAAAATTTCAAGTGCACATCTCTAGTTTACAGTCCCTTTATACAGTTCACATATGATGTTCTGCTGTAGAAGAATCCACATTCCACATTAGGAAAAATGATTCCCGGTGATTTTCCTTCATTATGGCACACTGTGGGTAGAGTAAAGATACAATGATTATAAGGGTGGTGAAAAGAGGGTGAAGATAGAAAAAGCTGTTACTAATTGACAAAAAAGGTAATAGAAACAAATGGTAGTACTATTACAGAAAAAGGTCAAAACAGCCAAAAGAACAAAAAGGTGGTGAAAAGGTTACATGGGGTAAATTTACTAAGATGGGATGTTGCCCATAGCAACAAATAGGATTTCAGGTATTTACTTCTAGAAGGTGCTAGATAAATGAGAAGTAGAATCTGAATGGTTGCTATGGGCAACATCCAATCTTAAATAGAACTCCCATCTTAGTAAATTTACCCCATGGTGTAGGTACTATTACAGAAATAGTACCACCTGAATTACCCTTAATGTCAGCTAGGGCACAGGAAACTGCTAGCAGGAAACATAGGTAAAAGCAGCTAAAAGACAGAATCTCAATAAAAGCAATAACCTACCTTGAAAGTCCAGAGTTGCCCTGAACTGGAGATCAAGGTTGCAGAGGTAACAGCAGAGAAGTGTAGTGTATCTCTTTGTATCTCCCAGTAGGTCCAGGAGAGGATCAATGTTGCACATGGATGTATAATGTGCAGTAGTCTCCACAAACAGCTGCCGGGATCACCCAGGGTGTTAGAAGGAGACACAGTGTGCAGGATTCTCGTGCACTTCTGTGTCTAGCAGTGGTGAATCTCCGATTAGGCACTTGTTTGGGGGCGGCACTTGGATGCTTGTGTTGGTATTGTCAGCCCAAAAAGTACCAATTACTGCAAAATATATCCACTGCACTGTACCATATGCTATCTCAAATGGACTGTAAACGGGTAGGACATGCACTTACTGCCCCTGTAAGCTGTCCTACGTAGGGGTGGGGGTGTTCTTGTTGTGCCTAGGGGCACCCCCACATTTAAATTTGCCCCTGGTGAATGGCACATCTCACCTGCCAGACTAGTTATCTTCAGTTCCAAGTGCTTCGGGGCATCCAGCTTCAATATCGATGTTCTTTGAAGCTTTAGAAGAAGCAGACTTGGATCGATGGAATATATAAATGATGCCCAGAGCTATTCCAGTGAATGCTATAATGATGATGGCAACCGCTGAGCAGACAGTCATCAAAAAATTGGTGTTCTCCGTCTTTAGATTTTCTCTCAGCTCATCAAAATAGTATTTCATGTCACTTTCTGCGGCTTGTCCGTCTGGCAGTGTTTCTTCTATACTTTCTGAAGTTGGATTTAATTCTTCATAATAAATGTGTGATTCTCTATTTCCTTGGGCCAAGCGATCTTCATTTGTCCCAAATGGAGCTCCGTTGCCTCCAGTAATCACTAATAGTAGCAATAAAAATGTCTGTAAGAACAGCATTCTCAATATATGTCTTCTTCCACTGACAACTACCTTTCAAAAGACTGAAACGGACACAGTCTATGGCATCAACCCTCAGACACAGCTCCATTATGATGTGTCATGTGATGTCATAATGGAAGCCAGGAAGTGGCTGGGACCTTATTATAGACAACCTGGGTAGGAAAACAATTACATTTCTCTGTAGTGTATACAAATAACTGACAAAAATGAAATGATGTTATCACACCTGGTGCTCTGACCCAGAGGAGGGAGGTCTCAGTCTGACGCACAAATTACAACTTCATTTGAAATTCCGGTATATCTTCCAGTCTCAAGAAAAGCGATCCAGGAGGTGTAATTTGTTAGGCTGGTTATAATGTTAGGCAACCCAAAGGATTTACACGATTTCCTAGATCCAGACTAGAGAGGTCATCACCTAGAGCAGCCACCTTTCCATAGAGATTTATATTCTCACAGGTTCTTAGGCTTATGTAAAATTCCAGGTGGTGACAGACCACCCACAGCAATTATCCCATCCTCATTAAATACAGTAGTTTCCATTTGTACACTTTTAGATATTTGAAGAACAGTGACAGTGCTTGCTGCACAGAGCATCTTGGGTAGGTAGATCAAAGTGATTTCACTTATTGTGTCTGGGGACCTGATCTATATGCAGCTAAAATGGCCACCAGTGTGTAAACCTATGTGCTACGGATCCACCAAGGGGAAATATTGGCCCCATACGCCAAATGTGGACTTAATATATTGCAATCAAAGAGCGTTTAAGGAAATGCAACTTTAATGATGTTATATCTAATAGGTGGCTCTGCCACGATGGATGTGTTAATGTCCAGAGCTGCAGCAGTGAAAGGAATTTAGTTGTGTTCCAGTGAGCACTTGTAGAAACATATTAAAGGTATTTGATTTATAAGGCTTTGCAATTTGGCGATAGAGTTTGGGGCTTATTTTGTCATAAGAAGGCTTATGTTAAGGACTGTATCTTGGGATCGGTAAAAGCCTA
This sequence comes from Pseudophryne corroboree, assembly GCF_028390025.1. Taxonomy (NCBI): domain Eukaryota; kingdom Metazoa; phylum Chordata; class Amphibia; order Anura; family Myobatrachidae; genus Pseudophryne; species Pseudophryne corroboree. The sequence goes on from NC_086448.1 coordinate 115,805,861, forward strand.
ATGTTACGTTAAAAGCAACTTTTTGAAATCACACCAGTATATGTCTATATAGAATCTAGGGCCTAAATACCTGCTGCAGTGTGTGAAAACCTGGTCAAGAACTACAGGAAACGTTTGACCTCTGTAATTGCCAACCGAGGTTATATTACAAAGTATTGAGTTAAACTTTTTGATTGTCCAAATATTTATTTTCCGGAAGAATATACAAATAAATTGTTTAAAAATCATACAATGTGATTTCCTAGTTGTTTTTTTCAGATTCTGTCTCTCACAGTTGAAGTGTACCTATGATGGAAATTAAAGACCTCTCTCATCTTTTTAAGTGGGTCAACTTGCACAATCAGTGGCTGTCCAAATACTTTTTTGCCCCACTGTATATTGCACTCACTCATGCACACACACAGGCACCTCTGCACACCCCTTCTCCCAACCCCTGCACCAATAACCACCTCTTCCCTGCCTAGACACCTGTGTACACCTTATGGACCCATACAGGCACTCCTAAAGCAACTCTTACACCAATATAGTTTCCCATGCACACCCCTCCCCCAACTCTGCACCCACATAGACACACTTCCCCACCTATGCACCCATGCACCCACATAAGCACATCTGCACCCGTATATATTCACCTATCCAGTCACCCATGCACTCACCTAGGTACAACTACACTTCACTTAGCACTCACTCAGGTACCCAGAAAATAACTCTCATTTTTCATTTGCAGTCCATTTTTTAAACCATTTTTATTTAGTTAGTTTTTCTGAAAGACTAAGACAGGGGAAGACCTCATATCTTACACCTTGTCAAAAGTCCTTTGCAAATGGTTTTTTTAAAGTCTGTTTACAGTCCCTTTATACAGTTCACATATGATGTTCGGCTGTAGAAGAATCCACATTCCACATTAGGAAAAATGATTCCCGGTGATTTTCCTTCATTATGGCACACTGTGGGTAGAGTAAAAGATACAATGATTATAAGGGTGGTGAAAAGAGGGTGAAGATAGAAAAAGCTGTTACTAATTGACCAAAAAGGTAATAGAAACAAATGGTAGTACTATTACAGAAAAAGGTAAAAGCAGCCAAAAGAAGAAAAAGGTGGTGAAAAGGTTACATGGGGTAAATTTACTAAGATGGGATGTTGCCCATAGCAACAAATAAGATTTCAGGTATTTACTTCTAGAAGGTGCTAGATAAATGAGAAGTAGAATCTGAATGGTTGCTATGGGCAACATCCAATCTTAAATAGAACTCCCATCTTAGTAAATTTACCCCATGGTGTAGGTACTATTACAGAAATAGTACCACCTGAATTACCCTCAATGTCAGCTAGGGCACAGGAAACTGCTAGCAGGAAACATAGGTAAAAGCAGCTAAAAGACAGAATTTCAATAAAAGCAATAACCTACCTTGAAAGTCCAGAGTTGCCCTGAACTGGAGATCAAGGTTGCAGAGGTAACAGCAGAGAAGTGTAGTGTATCTCTTTGTATCTCCCAGTAGGTCCAGGAGAGGATCAATGTTGCACATGGATGTATAATGTGCAGTAGTCTCCACAAACAGCTGCCGGGATCACCCAGGGTGTTAGAAGGAGACACAGTGTGCAGGATTCTCGTGCACTTCTGTGTCTAGCAGTGGTGAATCTCCCATTAGGCACTTGTTTGGGGGCGGCACTTGGATGCTTGTGTTGGTATTGTCAGCCCAAAAAGTACCAATTACTGCAAAATATATCCACTGCACTGTACCATATGCTATCTCAAATGGACTGTAAACGGGTAGGACATGCACTTACTGCCCCTGTAAGCTGTCCTACTTAGGGGTGGGGGTGTTTTTGTTGTGCCTAGGGGTACCCCCACATTTAAATCTGCCCCTGGTGAATGGCACATCTCACCTGCCAGACTAGTTATCTTCAGTTCCAAGTGCTTCGGGGCATCCAGCTTCAATATCGATGTTCTTTGAAGCTTTAGAAGAAGCAGACTTGGATCGATGGAATATATAAATGATGCCCAGAGCTATTCCAGTGAACACTATAATGATGATGGCAACCGCTGAGCAGACAGTCATCAAAAAATTGGTGTTCTCCGTCTTTAGATTTTCTCTCAGCTCATCAAAATAGTATTTCATGTCACTTTCTGCGGCTTGTCCGTCTGGCAGTGTTTCTTCTATACTTTCTGAAGTTGGATTTAATTCTTCATAATAAATGTGTGATTCTCTATTTCCTTGGGCCAAGCGATCTTCATTTGTCCCAAATGGAGCTCCGTTGCCTCCAGTAATCACTAATAGTAGCAATAAAAATGTCTGTAAGAACAGCATTCTCAATATATGTCTTCTTCCACTGACGACTACCTTTCAAAAGACTGAAACGGACACAGTCTATGGCATCAACCCTCAGACACAGCTCCGTTATGATGTGTCATGTGATGTCATAATGGAATCCAGGAAGTGGCTGGGACCTTATTAGAGACAACCTGGGCAGGAAAACAATTACATTTCTCTGTAGTGTATACAAATAACTGACAAAAATGAAATGATGTTATCACACCTGGTGCTCTGACCCAGAGGAGGGAGGTCTCAGTCTGATGCACAAATTACAACTTCATTTGAAATTCCGGTATATCTTCCAGTCTCAAGAAAAGCGATCCAGGAGGTGTAATTTGTTAGGCTGGTTATAATGTTAGGCAACCCAAAGGATTTACACGATTTCCTAGATCCAGACTAGAGAGGTCATCACCTAGAGCAGCCACCTTTCCATAGAGATTTATATTCTCACAGGTTCTTATGCTTATGTAAAATTCCAGGTGGTGACAGACCACCCACAGCAATTATCCTATCCTCATTACATACAGTAGTTTCCATTTGTACACTTTTAGATATTTGAAGAACAGTGGCAGTGCTTGCTGCACAGAGCATCTTGGGTAGGTAGATCAAAGTGATTTCACTTATTGTGTCTGGGGACCTGATCTATATGCAGCTAAAATGGCCACCAGTGTGTAAACCTATGTGCTACGGATCCACCAAGGGGAAATATTGGCCCCATACGCCAAATGTGGACTTAATATATTGCAATCAAAGAGCGTTTAAGGAAATGCAACTTTAATGATGTTATATCTAATAGGTGGCTCTGCCACGATGGATGTGTTAATGTCCAGAGCTGCAGCAGTGAAAGGAATTTAGTTGTGTTCCAGTGAGCACTTGTAGAAACATATTAAAGGTATTTTATTTATAAGGCTTTGCAATTTGGCGATAGAGTTTGGGGCTTAATTTGTCATAAGAAGGCTTATGTTAAGGACTGTATCTTGGGATCGGTAAAAGCCTAATGTTACGTTAAAAGCAACTTTTTGAAATCACACCAGTATATGTCTATATAGAATCTAGGGCCTAAATACCTGCTGCGGTGTGTGAAAACCTGGTCAAGAACTACAGGAAACGTTTGACCTCTGTAATTGCCAACCGAGGTTATATTACAAAGTATTGAGTTAAACTTTTTGATAGTCCAAATATTTATTTTCCGCAAGAATATACAAATAAATTGTTTAAAAATCATACAATGTGATTTCCTAGTTGTTTTTTTCAAATTCTGTCTCTCACAGTTGAAGTGTACCTATGATGGAAATTAAAGACCTCTCTCATCTTTTTAAGTGGGTCAACTTGCACAATCAGTGGCTGTCCAAATACTTTTTTGTCCCACTGTTTATTGCACTCACTCATGCACACACATAGGCACCTCTGCACACCCCTTCTCCCAACCCTGCACCAATAACCACCTCTTCCCTGCCTAGACACCTGTGTACACCTTATGGACCCATACAGGCACTCCTAAAGCAACTCTTACACCAATATAGTTTCCCATGCACACCCCTCCCCCAACTCTGCACCCACATAGACACACTTCCCCACCTAGGCACCCATGCACCCACATAAGCACATCTGCACCCGTATATATTCACCTATCCAGTCACCCATGCACTCACCTAGGTACAACTACACTTCACTTAGCACTCACTCAGGTACCCAGAAAATAACTCATTTTTCATTTGCAGTCCTTTTTTTAAACCATTTTTATTTAGTTAGTTTTTGTGAAAGACTAAGACAGGGGAAGACCTCATATCTTACACCTTGTCAAAAGTCCTTTGCAAATGGTTTTTTTAAAGTCTGTTTACAGTCCCTTTATACAGTTCACATATGATGTTCTGCTGTAGAAGAATCCACATTCCACATTAGGAAAAATGATTCCCGGTGATTTTCCTTCATTATGGCACACTGTGGGTAGAGTAAAAGATACAATGATTATAAGGGTGGTGAAAAGAGGGTGAAGATAGAAAAAGGTGTTACTAATTGACAAAAAAGGTAATAGAAACAAATGGTAGTACTATTACAGAAAAAGGTAAAAACAGCCAAAAGAACAAAAAGGTGGTGAAAAGGTTACATGGGGTAAATTTACTAAGATGGGATGTTGCCCATAGCAACAAATAAGATTTCAGGTATTTACTTCTAGAAGGTGCTAGATAAATGAGAAGTAGAATCTGAATGGTTGCTATGGGCAACATCCAATCTTAAATAGAACTCCCATCTTAGTCAATTTACCCCGTGGTGTAGGTACTATTACAGAAATAGTACCACCTGAATTACCCTCAATGTCAGCTAGGGCACAGGAAACTGCTAGCAGGAAACATAGGTAAAAGCAGCTAAAAGACAGAATCTCAATAAAAGCAATAACCTACCTTGAAAGTCCAGAGTTGCCCTGAACTGGAGATCAAGGTTGCAGAGGTAACAGCAGAGAAGTGTAGTGTATCTCTTTGTATCTCCCAGTAGGTCCAGGAGAGGATCAATGTTGCACATGGATGTATAATGTGCAGTAGTCTCCACAAACAGCTGCCGGGATCACCCAGGGTGTTAGAAGGAGACACAGTGTGCAGGATTCTCGTGCACTTCTGTGTCTAGCAGTGGTGAATCTCCCATTAGGCACTTGTTTGGGGGCGGCACTTGGATGCTTGTGTTGGTATTGTCAGCCCAAAAAGTACCAATTACTGCAAAATATATCCACTGCACTGTACCATATGCTATCTCAAATGGACTGTAAACGGGTAGGACATGCACTTACTGCCCCTGTAAGCTGTCCTACTTAGGGGTGGGGGTGTTTTTGTTGTGCCTAGGGGTACCCCCACATTTAAATCTGCCCCTGGTGAATGGCACATCTCACCTGCCAGACTAGTTATCTTCAGTTCCAAGTGCTTCGGGGCATCCAGCTTCAATATCGATGTTCTTTGAAGCTTTAGAAGAAGCAGACTTGGATCGATGGAATATATAAATGATGCCCAGAGCTATTCCAGTGAACACTATAATGATGATGGCAACCGCTGAGCAGACAGTCATCAAAAAATTGGTGTTCTCCGTCTTTAGATTTTCTCTCAGCTCATCAAAATAGTATTTCATGTCACTTTCTGCGGCTTGTCCGTCTGGCAGTGTTTCTTCTATACTTTCTGAAGTTGGATTTAATTCTTCATAATAAATGTGTGATTCTCTATTTCCTTGGGCCAAGCGATCTTCATTTGTCCCAAATGTAGCTCCGTTGCCTCCAGTAATCACTAATAGTAGCAATAAAAATGTCTGTAAGCACAGCATTCTCAATATATGTCTTCTTCCACTGACAACTACCTTTCAAAAGACTGAAACGGACACAGTCTATGGCATCAACCCTCAGACACAGCTCCGTTATGATGTGTCATGTGATGTCATAATGGAAGCCAGGAAGTGGCTGGGACCTTATTAGAGACAACCTGGGCAGGAAAACAATTACATTTCTCTGTAGTGTATACAAATAACTGACAAAAATTAAATGATGTTATCACACCTGGTGCTCTGACCCAGAGGAGGGAGGTCTCAGTCTGACGCACAAATTACAACTTCATTTGAAATTCCGGTATATCTTCCAGTCTCAAGAAAAGCGATCCAGGAGGTGCAATTTGTTAGGCTGGTTATAATGTTAGGCAACCCAAAGGATTTACACGATTTCCTAGATCCAGACTAGAGAGGTCATCACCTAGAGCAGCCACCTTTCCATAGAGATTTATATTCTCACAGGTTCTTATGCTTATGTAAAATTCCAGGTGGTGACAGATAGAGATGAGCGGGTTCGGTTTCTCTGAATCCGAACCCGCCAGAACTTCATGTTTTTTTTCACGGGTCCGAGCGACTCGGATCTTCCCGCCTTGCTCGGTTAACCCGAGCGCGCCCGAACGTCATCATGACGCTGTCGGATTCTCGCGAGGCTCGGATTCTATCGCGAGACTCGGATTCTATATAAGGAGCCGCGCGTCGCCGCCATTTTCACACGTGCATTGAGATTGATAGGGAGAGGACGTGGCTGGCGTCCTCTCCATTTAGATTATAAGAGACTGAGAGAGATTTACTGGAGCTGACTAGGAGGAGTACTGTTACTGTAGAAGTATAGAGACTGAGTGGAGAGAGTTTACTAGTGAGGACAGTGCAGTTTACTTTATAATCCGTTCTCTGCCTGAAAAAAGCGATACACAGCACACAGTGACTCAGTCACATACCATATCTGTGTGCACTGCTCAGGCTCAGGCCAGTGTGCTGCATCATCTATTATCTATATATAATATTATATATATCTGTCTGACTGCTCAGCTCACACAGCTTATAATTGTGGGGGAGACTGGGTAGCACTACTGCAGTGCCAGTTATAGGTTATAGCAGGAGCCAGGAGTACATAATATATTATATAGTGAGTGACCACCAGACACACAGTGCAGTTTATTTAATATATCCGTTCTCTGCCTGAAAAAAGCGATACACACAGTGACTCAGTCAGTCACATACCATATCTGTGTGCACTGCTCAGGCCAGTGTGCTGCATCATCTATTATCTATATATAATATTATATATATCTGTCTGACTGCTCAGCTCACACAGCTTATAATTGTGGGGGAGACTGGGGAGCACTACTGCAGTGCCAGTTATAGGTTATAGCAGGAGCCAGGAGTACATAATATATTATATAGTGAGTGACCACCAGACACACAGTGCAGTTTATTTAATATATCCGTTCTCTGCCTGAAAAAAGCGATACACACAGTGACTCAGTCAGTCACATACCATATCTGTGTGCACTGCTCAGGCTCAGGCCAGTGTGCTGCATCATCTATTATCTATATATAATATTATATATATCTGTCTGACTGCTCAGCTCACACAGCTTATAATTGTGGGGGAGACTGGGGAGCACTACTGCAGTGCCAGTTATAGGTTATAGCAGGAGCCAGGAGTACATAATATATTATATAGTGAGTGACCACCAGACACACAGTGCAGTTTATTTAATATATCCGTTCTCTGCCTGAAAAAAGCGATACACACAGTGACTCAGTCAGTCACATACCATATCTGTGTGCACTGCTCAGGCTCAGGCCAGTGTGCTGCATCATCTATTATCTATATATAATATTATATATATCTGTCTGACTGCTCAGCTCACACAGCTTATAATTGTGGGGGAGACTGGGGAGCACTACTGCAGTGCCAGTTATAGGTTATAGCAGGAGCCAGGAGTACATAATATATTATATAGTGAGTTACCACCAGACACACAGTGCAGTTTATTTAATATATCCGTTCTCTGCCTGAAAAAAGCGATACACACAGTGACTCAGTCAGTCACATACCATATCTGTGTGCACTGCTCAGGCTCAGGCCAGTGTGCTGCATCATCTATATATATTATATATCTGTCTGACTGCTCAGCTCACACAGCTTATAATTGTGGGGGAGACTGGGGAGCACTACTGCAGTGCCAGTTATAGGTTATAGCAGGAGCCAGGAGTACATATTATATTAAAATTAAACAGTGCACACTTTTGCTGCAGGAGTGCCACTGCCAGTGTGACTGACCAGTGACCTGACCACACTGACCACCAGTATAGTTAGTAGTATACTTATATTGTGATTGCCTGAAAAAGTTAAACACTCGTCGTGTGACTTCACTTGTGTGGTTTTTTTTTTTTATTCTATAAAAATAAAACTCATTCTGCTGACAGACAGTGTCCAGCAGGTCCGTCATTATATAATATATAATATATACCTGTCCGGCTGCAGTAGTGATATATATATATTTTTTATATCATTTATCATCCAGTCGCAGCAGACACAGTACGGTAGTTCACGGCTGTGGCTACCTCTGTGTCTCTGCACTCGGCAGGCAGTCCGTCCATAATTGTAATACCACCTAACCGTGGATTTTTTTCATTCTTCTTTATACATACATAGTTACATAGACATCTTCTCTTTATCAACCAGTCTATATTAGCTGCAGACACAGTACAGTACGGTAGTTCACGGCTGTGGCTACCTCTGTGTCTGCACTCGGCAGGCAGTCCGTCCATAATTGTATACCACCTAACCGTGGGTTTTTTTCATTCTTCTTTATACATACATAGTTACATAGACATCTTCTCTTTATCAACCAGTCTATATTAGCTGCAGACACAGTACAGTACGGTAGTTCACGGCTGTGGCTACCTCTGTGTCTGCACTCGGCAGGCAGTCCGTCCATAATTGTATACCACCTAACCGTGGATTTTTTTCAGTCTTCTTTATACATACATAGTTACATAGACATCTTCTCTTTATCAACCAGTCTATATTAGCTGCAGACACAGTACAGTACGGTAGTTCACGGCTGTGGCTACCTCTGTGTCTGCAGTCGGCAGGCAGTCCATAATTGTATACTAGTATCCATCTCCATTGTTTACCTGAGGTGCCTTTTAGTTGTGCCTATTAAAATATGGAGAACAAAAATGTTGAGGTTCCAAAATTAGGGAAAGATCAAGATCCACTTCCACCTCGTGCTGAAGCTGCTGCCACTAGTCATGGCCGAGACGATGAAATGCCAGCAACGTCGTCTGCCAAGGCCGATGCCCAATGTCATAGTACAGAGCATGTCAAATCCAAAACACCAAATATCAGAAAAAAAAGGACTCCAAAACCTAAAATAAAATTGTCGGAGGAGAAGCGTAAACTTGCCAATATGCCATTTACCACACGGAGTGGCAAGGAACGGCTGAGGCCCTGGCCTATGTTCATGGCTAGTGGTTCAGCTTCACATGAGGATGGAAGCACTCAGCCTCTCGCTAGAAAAATGAAAAGACTCAAGCTGGCAAAAGCAGCACAGCAAAGAACTGTGCATTCTTCGAAATCCCAAATCCACAAGGAGAGTCCAATTGTGTCGGTTGCGATGCCTGACCTTCCCAACACTGGACGTGAAGAGCATGCGCCTTCCACCATTTGCACGCCCCCTGCAAGTGCTGGAAGGAGCACCCGCAGTCCAGTTCCTGATAGTCAGATTGAAGATGTCAGTGTTGAAGTACACCAGGATGAGGAGGATATGGGTGTTGCTGGCGCTGGGGAGGAAATTGACCAGGAGGATTCTGATGGTGAGGTGGTTTGTTTAAGTCAGGCACCCGGGGAGACACCTGTTGTCCGTGGGAGGAATATGGCCGTTGACATGCCAGGTGAAAATACCAAAAAAATCAGCTCTTCGGTGTGGAGGTATTTCACCAGAAATGCGGACAACAGGTGTCAAGCCGTGTGTTCCCTTTGTCAAGCTGTAATAAGTAGGGGTAAGGACGTTAACCACCTCGGAACATCCTCCCTTATACGTCACCTGCAGCGCATTCATAATAAGTCAGTGACAAGTTCAAAAACTTTGGGTGACAGCGGAAGCAGTCCACTGACCAGTAAATCCCTTCCTCTTGTAACCAAGCTCACGCAAACCACCCCACCAACTCCCTCAGTGTCAATTTCCTCCTTCCCCAGGAATGCCAATAGTCCTGCAGGCCATGTCACTGGCAATTCTGACGAGTCCTCTCCTGCCTGGGATTCCTCCGATGCATCCTTGCGTGTAACGCCTACTGCTGCTGGCACTGCTGTTGTTGCCGCTGGGAGTCGATGGTCATCCCAGAGGGGAAGTCGTAAGCCCACTTGTACTACTTCCAGTAAGCAATTGACTGTTCAACAGTCCTTTGCGAGGAAGATGAAATATCACAGCAGTCATCCTACTGCAAAGCGGATAACTGAGGCCTTGGCATCCTGGGTGGTGAGAAACGTGGTTCCGGTATCCATCATTACTGCAGAGCCAACTAGAGACTTGTTGGAGGTACTGTGTCCCCGGTACCAAATACCATCTAGGTTCCATTTCTCTAGGCAGGCGATACCGAAAATGTACACAGACCTCAGAAAAAGAGTCACCAGTGTCCTAAAAAATGCAGCTGTACCCAATGTCCACTTAACCACGGACATGTGGACAAGTGAAGCAGGGCAGGGTCAGGACTATATGACTGTGACAGCCCACTGGGTAGATGTATGGACTCCCGCCGCAAGAACAGCAGCGGCGGCACCAGTAGCAGCATCTCGCAAACGCCAACTCTTTCCTAGGCAGGCTACGCTTTGTATCACCGGTTTCCAGAATACGCACACAGCTGAAAACCTCTTACGGCAACTGAGGAAGATCATCGCGGAATGGCTTACCCCAATTGGACTCTCCTGTGGATTTGTGGCATCGGACAACGCCAGCAATATTGTGTGTGCATTAAATATGGGCAAATTCCAGCACGTCCCATGTTTTGCACATACCTTGAATTTGGTGGTGCAGAATTTTTTAAAAAACGACAGGGGCGTGCAAGAGATGCTGTCGGTGGCCAGAAGAATTGCGGGACACTTTCGGCGTACAGGCACCACGTACAGAAGACTGGAGCACCACCAAAAACTACTGAACCTGCCCTGCCATCATCTGAAGCAAGAAGTGGTAACGAGGTGGAATTCAACCCTCTATATGCTTCAGAGGTTGGAGGAGCAGCAAAAGGCCATTCAAGCCTATACAATTGAGCACGATATATGAGGTGGAATGCACCTGTCTCAAGTGCAGTGGAGAATGATTTCAACGTTGTGCAAGGTTCTGATGCCCTTTGAACTTGCCACACGTGAAGTCAGTTCAGACACTGCCAGCCTGAGTCAGGTCATTCCCCTCATCAGGCTTTTGCAGAAGAAGCTGGAGGCATTGAAGAAGGAGCTAAAAGGGAGCGATTCCGCTAGGCATGTGGGACTTGTGGATGCAGCCCTTAATTCGCTTAACAAGGATTCACGGGTGGTCAATCTGTTGAAATCAGAGCACTACATTTTGGCCACCGTGCTCGATCCTAGATTTAAAGCCTACCTTGGATCTCTCTTTCCGGCAGACACAAGTCTGCTGGGGTTGAAAGACCTGCTGGTGACAAAATTGTCAAGTCAAGCGGAACGCGACCTGTCAACATCTCCTCCTTCACATTCTCCCGCAACTGGGGGTGCGAGGAAAAGGCTCAGAATTCCGAGCCCACCCGCTGGCGGTGATGCAGGGCAGTCTGGAGCGACTGCTGATGCTGACATCTGGTCCGGACTGAAGGACCTGACAACGATTACGGACATGTCGTCTACTGTCACTGCATATGATTCTCTCAACATTGATAGAATGGTGGAGGATTATATGAGTGACCGCATCCAAGTAGGCACGTCACACAGTCCGTACTTATACTGGCAGGAAAAAGAGGCAATTTGGAGGCCCTTGCACAAACTGGCTTTATTCTACCTAAGTTGCCCTCCCACAAGTGTGTACTCCGAAAGAGTGTTTAGTGCCGCCGCTCACCTTGTCAGCAATCGGCGTACGAGGTTACATCCAGAAAATGTGGAGAAGATGATGTTCATTAAAATGAATTATAATCAATTCCTCCGCGGAGACATTGACCAGCAGCAATTGCCTCCACAAAGTACACAGGGAGCTGAGATGGTGGATTCCAGTGGGGACGAATTGATAATCTGTGAGGAGGGGGATGTATACGGTGATATATCGGAGGGTGAAGATGAGGTGGACATCTTGCCTCTGTAGAGCCAGTTTGTGCAAGGAGAGATTAATTGCTTCTTTTTTGGGGGGGTCCAAACCAACCCGTCATATCAGTCACAGTCGTGTGGCAGACCCTGTCACTGAAATGATGGGTTGGTTAAAGTGTGCATGTCCTGTTTTGTTTATACAACATAAGGGTGGGTGGGAGGGCCCAAGGACAATTCCATCTTGCACCTCTTTTTTCTTTTCTTTTTCTTTGCATCATGTGCTGATTGGGGAGGGTTTTTTGGAAGGGACATCCTGCGTGACACTGCAGTGCCACTCCTAGATGGGCCCGGTGTTTGTGTCGGCCACTAGGGTCGCTAATCTTACTCACACAGTCAGCTACCTCATTGCGCCTCTTTTTTTCTTTGCGTCATGTGCTGTTTGGGGAGGGTTTTTTGGAAGGGACATCCTGCGTGACACTGCAGTGCCACTCCTAGATGGGCCCGGTGTTTGTGTCGGCCACTAGGGTCGCTAATCTTACTCACACAGCTACCTCATTGCGCCTCTTTTTTTCTTTGCGTCATGTGCTGTTTGGGGAGGGTTTTTTGGAAGGGCCATCCTGCGTGACACTGCAGTGCCACTCCTAGATGGGCCCGGTGTTTGTGTCGGCCACTAGGGTCGCTAATCTTACTCACACAGCTACCTCATTGCGCCTCTTTTTTTCTTTGCGTCATGTGCTGTTTGGGGAGGGTTTTTTGGAAGGGACATCCTGCGTGACACTGCAGTGCCACTCCTAGATGGGCCCGGTGTTTGTGTCGGCCACTAGGGTCGCTTATCTTACTCACACAGCGACCTCGGTGCAAATTTTAGGACTAAAAATAATATTGTGAGGTGTGAGGTATTCAGAATAGACTGAAAATGAGTGTAAATTATGGTTTTTGAGGTTAATAATACTTTGGGATCAAAATGACCCCCAAATTCTATGATTTAAGCTGTTTTTTAGTGTTTTTTGAAAAAAACACCCGAATCCAAAACACACCCGAATCCGACAAAAAAAAATTCGGTGAGGTTTTGCCAAAACGCGTTCGAACCCAAAACACGGCCGCGGAACCGAACCCAAAACCAAAACACAAAACCCGAAAAATTTCAGGCGCTCATCTCTAGTGACAGACCACCCACAGCAATTATCCCATCCTCATTAAATACAGTAGTTTCCATTTGTACACTTTTAGATATTTGAAGAACAGTGGCAGTGCTTGCTGCACAGAGCATCTTGGGTAGGTAGATCAAAGTGATTTCACTTATTGTGTCTGGGGACCTGATCTATATGCAGCTAAAATGGCCACCAGTGTGTAAACCTATGTGCTACGGATCCACCAAGGGGAAATATTGGCCCCATACGCCAAATGTGGACTTAATATATTGCAATCAAAGAGCATTTAAGGAAATTCAACTTTAATGATGTTATATCTAATAGGTGGCTCTGCCACGATGGATGTGTTAATGTCCAGAGCTGCAGCAGTGAAAGGAATTTAGTCGTGTTCCAGTGAGCACTTGTAGAAACATATTAAAGATATTTGATTTATAAGGCTTTGCAATTTGTGTTATGAGCCACGGCTGTGGCTCATTCCTGTTTTGCATTTTTGTTATGTATTTTATGTTATACTTCTGTTTATGTTCCCCGTGGGTGTCATGGGGTGCTCGGAGCTCACCCTTAAGGAGGGGATACTGTTATGAACCACAGGTAGTGGTTCATTTCTATTTTATGTTTATTTAGTTGTCTTGCATGCCAGGATTTCCCATTGCTCTGTTTTAGATTACTCTTGTCTGCTGCCGCTGGTGAGTCTGTGCAATTGCAGCTTGTTCCCATGTGTTCAGCCTCATCTGGCTGCTAATTGCATCTTGTCAGCTTGGAGTCCTGCAATAGGCCAGCTGCACTGGATTATTAATTAGGCCTCTCTGTTATATGCTGGCTGATTGCAGTTCGCAGATGCTGGTGATATTTCTGGGTTTTCAGTCTGCTTGAGTTCTGAGCTTGGTTCCTGCTAGTTCCTGAGCTTCCTGTTTGCTGTATCTGTTGCAGAGAGTGTTTCCAGTCCTGCTCTATCCGGTCGTTCCTGTCCTCAGTGGTCCAGTACTCGGAAGTTGTCATCTGTTCCTGGAGTCCTGACCGAGCACCTTTAACATCCTGTGGTGTTCGTGAGTCACGGCGTAGCCGTGTGTTGCGGCTTGACCGCTTACTATTTATTATTTGTTATATTGAGTCTCGGAGCTTTTGTGGAGGATTCCGCTCCCACAAATCCACTCTGGTATCCAGCGGTGCTGGGTAGGAGTAACGGATTAGTGGATTTTGGTTGTCCTTTTCCCTGGCGGTTTGTCCGCACATACTTCTGGTTTAAGTTTAGTTAGCTTGTAGCCCCTGGCCTGGTTGTTTAGTCAGAGGGCCCCTTGTTATCACCCTGTCTCGGATTTCCCTTTGTCTCCCATTAAGACCTGAGGGGGCATCGGAGTTGGGCAGACATAATCCGCCCTTCAAACGCGGCTGCCATGGGCTCAAGCAACCATAGTCTCGCAGGGGATTTCTGATAACACGGGCGAGACAACGGAGTTAGGGCGCCAGGGGCTATTCCCTTTCCATTCCCCTTTCCCAGCATTACGTCCTGGTGCTCTGGACTCGCTTCATAACATCTCCCTTGTTCTGAGCACCAGGAACCTAACAATTTGGCGATAGAGTTTGGGGCTTATTTTGTCATAAGAAGGCTTATGTTAAGGACTGTATCTTGGGATCGGTAAAAGCCTAATGTTACGTTAAAAGCAACGTTTTGAAATCACACCAGTATATGTCTATATAGAATCTAGGGCCTAAATACCTGCTGCAGTGTGTGAAAACCTGGTCAAGAACTACAGAAAACGTTTGACCTCTGTAATTGCCAACCGAGGTTATATTACAAAGTATTGAGTTAAACTTTTTGATTGTCCAAATATTTATTTTCCGCAAGAATATACAAATAAATTGTTTAAAAAATCATACAATGTGATTTCCTAGTTGTTTTTTTCAGATTCTGTCTCTCACAGTTGAAGTGTACCTATGATGGAAATTAAAGACCTCTCTCATCTTTTTAAGTGGGTCAACTTGCACAATCAGTGGCTGTCCAAATACTTTTTTGCCCCACTGTATATTGCACTCACTCATGCACACACATAGGCACCTCTGCACACCCCTTCTCCCAACCCTGCACCAATAACCACCTCTTCCCTGCCTAGACACCTGTGTACACCTTATGGACCCATACAGGCACTCCTAAAGCAACTCTTACACCAATATAGTTTCCCAAGCACACCCCTCCCCCAACTCTGCACCCACATAGACACACTTCCCCACCAAGGCACCCATGCACCCACATAAGCACATCTGCACCCGTATATATTCACCTATCCAGTCACCCATGCACTCACCTAGGTACAACTACACTTCACTTAGCACTCACTCAGGTACCCAGAAAATAACTCATTTTCTCTAACGTCCTAAGTAGATGCTGGGGACTCCGTAAGGACCATGGGGAATAGCGGCTCCGCAGGAGACTGGGCACATCTAAAGAAAGCTTTAGGACTATCTGGTGTGCACTGGCTCCTCCCCCTATGACCCTCCTCCAAGCCTCAGTTAGATCTCTGTGCCCGAACGAGAAGGGTGCACACTAGGGGCTCTCCTGAGCTTCTTAGTGAAAGTTTTAGTTTAGGTTTTTTATTTTCAGTGAGACCTGCTGGCAACAGGCTCACTGCATCGAGGGACTAAGGGGAGAAGAAGCGAACTCACCTGCGTGCAGAGTGGATTGGGCTTCTTAGGCTACTGGACATTAGCTCCAGAGGGACGATCACAGGCCCAGCTTGGATGGGTCCCAGAGCCGCGCCGCCGGCCCCCTTACAGAGCCAGAAGGCAGAAGAGGTCCGGAAAATCGGCGGCAGAAGACGTCCTGTCTTCAACAAGGTAGCGCACAGCACTGCAGCTGTGCGCCATTGCTCTCAGCACACTTCACACTTCGGTCACTGAGGGTGCAGGGCGCTGGGGGGGGCGCCCTGAGACGCAATAAAAACACCTTGGATGGCAAAAAATGCATCACATATAGCTCCTGGGCTATATGGATGCATTTAACCCCTGCCAGAATCCATAAAAAAGCAGGAGAAAAGTCCGCGAAAAAGGGGCGGAGCCTATCTCCTCAGCACACTGGCGCCATTTTCCCTCACAGCTCCGTTGGAGGGAAGCTCCCTGGCTCTCCCCTGCAGTCACTACACTACAGAAAGGGTTAAAAAAGAGAGGGGGGCACTAATTAGGCGCAGTATTAACTATACAGCAGCTATAAGGGGAAAAACACTTATATAAGGTTATCCCTGTATTTATATAGCGCTCTGGTGTGTGCTGGCAAACTCTCCCTCTGTCTCCCCAAAGGGCTAGTGGGGTCCTGTCCTCTATCAGAGCATTCCCTGTGTGTGTGCTGTATGTCGGTACTTTTGTGTCGACATGTATGAGGAGAAAAATGATGTGGAGACGGAGCAGATTGCCTGTAATAGTGATGTCACCCCCTAGGGGGTCGACACCTGAGTGGATGAACTGTTGGAAGTGTCAAAGTCAGAAAAATATCTCTATGCACACTACCATATTTGCACCCCACACAGGTCCGTGCTGCGCATGCGTACGCTCTCCCGTACGTGCACATACTCACAGTCGCGGGCACCCGCAGGCGCATGGTATGCATATTTACGGTAGAGTTTATGCGATCGTAGCGTGCGACTCAATCATTACATATTTTCACTAATAATGTATTTCGTAGATCATGGTCCCTTTGATAGATTCTGAAAGTTTGGTTAATATAGAATGTTCATGAACAGAGAAATCCCTCTTTGTTTGATACGAAGGGTCAGACAGGAGTAATACAGTGGTGTTTAGTATCCATCGGAAGAATATTTAATTAGAAATATTCCGGTGTTGGTTTGAAGCAGATCAATCGCTCGTGCGAATAGTTATGGACATAAGAAGTTTATGAACATTTACTTTATTTGCACTTTATTACCCATGCGGCGGGAAACCCAGTTTCCCTCCCACCTGAGCAGTTGGAAATAGTCACAGCCCACCTGTATGAATCAACCTATGACCTTTTGTTATAATGCGAAGCCGAATTCCTGTGTCCAATGAACAATGAGATTGTAGGGACCATTGAATTGTATTGTGTGTGGGGCATAAATAGGCAGGCCGACCATATCCAGTTCACTCTCTTCAACGGTTCTCATTGCTGATAATCGGGAGCTGGATATCGAGGCGCATGCGATCGTTTCCCCTTGTGCGTAAGTGTTTCTCCGCAGCTATATTGATCTTCTTGTTATTGTGGGCCAATCTCTCTCAATTTCTCTCTCTCTCTCTCTCCTTCTCTTTCTCACTCATTTTTCCCTTAAATTGTATTGTATTGTATTTCTTGTGTAGTTATCTGGTTAGGTAGTCTATGTTATATTGTAGTGTATGACTTGTATTGTGTTTAACTCTTTTACAAGTATAGCATTCATAATACATATTTTAGGCGTTGGACCCTGAGCACGGTATCTGTGTATTTCTTATAGTATTAAGTATTCTCAGAGCGTCGGTGACGCTCAAACAGCTTTTAAGGTAATAAGGTTATACTGTGTTGCATTTACTCTCTAACATTACACTAAGGTTTTACTGCACAATACACTGTTTATGCTTTAGATACAAAGGTTTAATATAGTGAGCGTCAGCGCCGCTGGTGATCTCCTCGTGGTCCCGAGCATTCGCTACGCTATAGCGAATCATTACTTTAGTCAACAGCCAATAACGTGCCTGCCTGTGATCTCTTGGCCGTGAGTGAACGTGACGCTTGAGCGTCTCGATCACGGCAAAGCGATTGTTACGCAACTAGCGTACCCTTACGGTACTTCATACATAAATAGCGTACAGTGTTCTTAGACCTCATAAAGGGTATTATATACTATAAATATTTAGCTTTATCAATTGGGGGCTCGCCCTGTCCTTCACATATCTGCACTAGGTAATTTCAGCAGACATTATCCAGCAGCAAAGGGCGGGAGATCATATTCCTCGTAGTGCTGTTTGGATAAGCGTCTGCTTCTCTTAGTAAAGGGTGCTGAAGGAATCCGGGAACCGGAGGTAAGAACAAAACAATAGTGTTTTTTTTAAAACTGTTTATTTTTCTGTCTTGCGTACACACGCACGCACACATATATATCTGCATTTCCTTTTCATTGGTGTATTTTCGTATGTCACTCTCCTGTTTGCCAGTTCTATAGTTGATAAACGTATAAATTGTGTTACGGTGGATCTTTGCTTTGCGTACACGTGTCTCTAACAAAAGACTGAGACTTGCGTACGCAATCCAAGGGCCGACGCACGCAGCGTATATTACGCAACGGAGCGTACGGGTACGCCCACGTAACTCAAATCACAAGTTTTTTTTCTCTCCTCTCAACGCGATAAGTAGCGCCACGCGGTAAATAACGCCAGGCGATAAATCGCACAAAATTTTTTTTTAATTCCAAATTTAAATTAATAGATCCTTCTCCTAATTTGTAACATATCTGGTCTAAAGAGAAATTTCTGCGCAGAAATAGAAATAGAAACAAAAGTGTACATGTGGTGAGTGAGTGTGTTGTATACAATTTTACAGGTTGAACCACAAGAAAAGTCGAGTACTCGTGAGGTACATGCGTGTAAGTGACGTACATGGTGGCTAGGGAGGCATCCCTGGTTAAATATACAATTTGAGCATTAGAGTGTAGCAGACCAGGAGGTCATACTGTAACAGACCAGGAGGTCATAGCAGACCAACAGGTTCAGGTACAGCAGACAAGGAAGTCCGCTATACAGTCCACAGGCACAACACCAAGAAAGGGTTGGTGCAACACCCATATAGGCCATATAAGCTCTGGCTGAAGGAATTCGCAGCCGTAATTTTCGATTCCACTGGTCGCTCAGTACATAAGATTAGTTGCTTGTGTACTAAACGATTGTACCGCACGTAATTGTGTGCATTAGTAAACCTGACCGGTACTATTTGTGTACAAAGGTCATAAACGCTATTTGTACATTCTAACGTGATTTGTGTAAATTTTTTTTATTTTAAGGGAAGTTCGCTGCTCACTCAGGAACTATCCAGCAACCAATAGTTACTGGAAAGAGTAAGTGTTCTTCGGAGCACCCTCACAGGTTCCAGTAAATAGAGGTTCAGGTCGCAGGGGCCCTAGGTCGAGTACGCCAGCACCATATCGGTGTGATCAGGTCGTATTGGTCGGCGTGGGCGAGTGAGTGGGGTACTCGGTAAACCGCCACCGCCAGCCTATTTTGGACATTTGGTTTGCGTAAGGGTTGGTTAAATAAAGCAACACCTTCGAACTATGGGGGCCACTTGTTCAGGTAGGGGGCGATCAACCTCGGTTCGGGTTGATTCAGTGAACCGACCAATTGGGTCGGCAAGGTATGTAATGTGTGAGAAATACGGAAGTCACACAGAAGCTTTATGTGATGAATGGGAGAGAATGACAGTACATGACGGGGAGAAATTCCCAAGAGTAGGTAGCTTCAGCACAGAGGTGTTAACGAATTTAAGGAGAAGGATATGTCTCATTAAATCAACAAAGAGACGAATCAAACATTACGATTATTTGCAGTTGTGGCAGCAGGAAGGTGACATACAGAGAGGATTGGCTCAGGCGGCGGGATCTGGCTCAATCAGAAAACTGATAGCCACGGCCCCACCGCCACCATACATATCAGGAGAGAAATTGGTTGCGGAGAATGACGCACTAAGGTGTAACACACAAACACTTAGCAACTGTGTAAATGTTAAAGATAATGTTAACCAATTAACCAATACAAGTATTAACCCGTGCAAGTTGTACCCTGTTTTGAACTTTCCTCAGGAGTGTGATCAAGAAGACGAATCGGCAACAATTTCAGCTCTCTCTCTAGCAGCCACCATAGCAGAGACCACAGTAGGCACAGCTCCACCCACGAGATTAGTAACAAAGGCCCCTAGCGGAGGGATAGGTGAGGTCGTGTCTACAGGTAAGTACGGCACCATACACTATGCTGAAGCCATTTCACCACAGGCTGTAGAACCCACACAGAGTGATGTTGTTAGAGTTAATCCTGTTAGGGTAATAGCTGTCCCAAATGGGAAAACTGACACAACAGGGGTCACCCCTGTGAGGAACATTGCCATGTATAGCCCATTTTCCAGAATGGAATTAAGGACCATCGTATCTGAATTCCCTGACCCTAGAAAAGATTTAGTTGCCAGTCAAAAATACATCAGAGACTTAGGTAACACTGTAGAGCCCAACAATAAAGACTGGCAGATATTGCTGAGAGCATGTTTACCCTCCAATGTTGACGCAACTCAATTTTTAGCTGATTGCGGATTAGATCAGGATGTACCTCTTACAGATGTGTACAACAAAGACAATGTAAAAAGAATAAACTTACAGTTAAAAGAGTATTTCCCAGCGGTAGTCAGATGGAACAAGATATTCTCCATTAAACAGAAGGAGTCAGAGACAGCTGCAGAGTATTTTCACAGAGCATTATCAGAAATGGCAAAATACACAGGCATAGAGGACATTAAAACAAACATAAACCATCGAGAAGTAGCAGTATCGGTACTGATGGATGGTTTAAAAGAATCATTAAAGACTAGGGTACAGACCACACAACCATGTTGGCGAGGTCT
This sequence comes from Pseudophryne corroboree, assembly GCF_028390025.1. Taxonomy (NCBI): domain Eukaryota; kingdom Metazoa; phylum Chordata; class Amphibia; order Anura; family Myobatrachidae; genus Pseudophryne; species Pseudophryne corroboree. The sequence goes on from NC_086448.1 coordinate 115,826,480, forward strand.
GTCTGTGGCTACTTTGAGAGAGGCTGCTATTGATCACGATAGGAACATCACCAGACACAGGGAACAACAAAGTGATAAGTTAATGGCCGTAAGTATACAGGCCCTGACCACAAGGCAGCCTTTGTTTGTATCACCAAACCCTGTGGGTAAGTCAAGTGTGGTTACTTGTTATTCTTGTCATAAACAGGGACACATGGCACGAGATTGTAGAGTAAAGAATGTACGAAACTCATACCAACCCCCTAGACAACGACACGACACACGACATTGGGAGCAAGGTCCGCAGAAACGGAGTTATGAGCCACATGCAGGGGAAACAAAAAGATACCCCCCAAACAGAGATTGGCAAACCTCTGGTAGTTCCCAGCTAACTCCCTCACAAGTAGTTGCTGCCAGCGGGATTCAGGGAGGTCACCATACCCAATAGGGGTGTGGCCATACCTGTAATCTGCAGCCAGTAAAATTGATTGCAAGTCTTGGAAGTGAACCAGAAATTGCAATCAATGTAGCTGGTAAATCATTAAACTTTCTTGTAGACACAGGGGCGGCCAAACCAGTGATAAATTCGACAGTGGGCATGAGGACCACTGGTAGGACAATTCCAGCCGTGGGAGTAACAGGAGTAGTCCAGCATTACCCTGTTAGCAAACCAGCAGAGATTACAATAGGGCCTTTACATACCAAGCATTCCTTTTTGCTGGCTGCATCGGCACCGACCAATCTCCTGGGAAGAGACTTACTGTGTAAAATGGGGTGCGTCATTTATTGTACTCCTGAAGGTGTATTCTTGGACATACCTGAGAATCACGCTCAGGATGTACGAGACATGTTAGACTCCCCGTCAAAATTAATGTCACATACCACTATGACAAATAGGACTCCCTCCCAAGTAGAAGAAATGACATCTCAGATACCAGAGTCACTTTGGACTAAAGATGGACAGGACACTGGATTAATGGCAAACGTAGCTCCGGTAGTTGTACAAGTAAAAGATGGTAGGATAGCTCCAAAAATCCCACAGTACCCTCTGAAGCCAGAGGTGGAGTTAGGAGTTTACCCAGTAATAGAGCGCTTGCTACAACAGGGCATTCTGGTAAGTACGTCCAGCACTGCTAATAGTCCCATCTTCCCTGTGAAAAAGAGTGGGGGGAGGGGTTACCGGCTAGTGCAGGATCTAAGGGGGATTAACAAAATAGTTGAGTCAGTTCCCCGTAGTGCCAAATCCAGCTGTCATCCTAATGCAAATCCCTCCCACTGCGAAATTTTTCACTGTTATTGACCTCTGCTCCGCTTTCTTTTCGGTACCTCTGCACCCTGACAGTCAATATTTGTTCGCATTTACATACAGAGGAGTCCAATACACATGGACTCGATTACCACAAGGATTCATAGATAGCCCAAGTATATTTTCTCAGGCTTTGCATGATTGTTTACAGTCTTTCCAACCAGTGAGTGGATCAGTATTAATACAGTACGTGGATGATCTACTACTGTTCTGATTCATTGGAGGCATCCCTGAAGGATACGAAACAGCTCCTGTTTCATCTTTCAGACACAGGACACAAGGTTTCCAAAGACAAGTTGCAATTATGCCAAACTAAGGTAAAATATTTGGGACACTGTTTAACACAAGGACTGAGACACCTGACCGCTGATAGAATTCAAGCAATTAGAGACATGACTCTGCCACAAACCCAGCAACAGATCAGAACATTTTTAGGAATGTGTGGGTATTGCCGTAATTGGATCCCAGGGTTTTCCATGTTAGCGTTACCTTTGCAGGAAATGGTCTCCTCAAACAAACCTGATCGGATTTCGCATACAGACGAGTCTGAGGCAGCATTTGAGAGACTTAAACAGTGCCTAACGCAGGCACCAGCATTAGGTATGCCGGACTATGGGAAACCCTTTGAACTATACGGAACAGAAAGTGCTGGTTGTGCGGCAGGCGTACTAACCCAAAAGCACGGTGATGCCAGCAGGCCAGTAGCATATTACAGCGCTCGGCTAGACACGGTAGCGCGATCCCTCCCCACATGCTTGCGAAGCGTTGCTGCAATAGCATTGCTAGTAACGAAAAGCGAAGACGTCGTGCTAGGTCACAACCTCACAATTCATACACCGCATGCAGTCAGCCTTGTTAAATTCTGCCCAAACCAGGCACGTCTCATCAGCGCGATTTACAAGATGGGAATTGGCACTAATGGCCCCCGTAAACATCACCATAAGGAGATGCAGTGCATTAAATCCTGCAACATATCTCCCAGGTGTGCCTGGTCAGGCACAAAGGGTGGAAGGTGAGAGTGATGGGGAAGGAGGATTTAATACAAAGGAAGATACACATGATTGTATAGAATATTTGACCCAAAATTTTACCGCAAGGCCTGACATCAGTGACAACCCACTGGAAGATGCAGAACTTACGTTCTACACGGACGGTAGTTGTCATAGACAGTCAGACTCGGGAGACTTGTGTACTGGATACGCAGTCGTAGATGACCAAGGCACCATAGAAGCGGAACCGCTAGGCCCACCTCACTCAGCCCAGGTTGCTGAACTGGTCGCCCTAACCAGAGCATGTGAATTGGCTAAGGGCAAATCAGCCAATATCTACACCGATTCTAGATACGCATTCGGGGTAGTCCATGATTTCGGAGCCCTATGGCGCCTCAGAAATTTCATGACGGCAGCTGGTACACCGGTAGCGCATGCAGCTCACATAAAAAGGCTTCTAACAGCGATACAGGTACCCGACAGAGTGGCTGTTATCAAATGTAAAGCACATACATATAGCCAAGACCCAGTATCACTTGGTAACAGCCGAGCAGACGAAGCAGCTAAGTTAGCAGCTGCTACCCCCAGGCAGACAGACACCACACAACTGATGGTATTTAATACCATCAACACACAGAAGTTGTGTGAGATGCAAAATTTGTGTTCCACACAGGAAAAGGCAGTCTGGAGGGCAAAGGGATATGGCCAGGAGTCCTCAGGACTCTGGACGGATGGACATGGTAAACCAGTGGCCCCCAGAGCATATCTTCCATGTTTGGCTGAAGCAGCTCACGGGCTGACTCATCTAGGCAAGGAAGGGATGTGCAAGTTGGTAAGAGCATATTGGTGCGCCCCAGGATTCTCCTCTCATGCGAGTAAAAGAGCCATGTTGTGCCTTACCTGTTTGAGAAAGAATATTGGAAAGGCAATACCTACAGAACCATCCCATATCCCACCTGCCGGCGGCCCTTTCCAGGTAATACAAATTGACTTTATACAATTACCCCCTTGTCGGAATTTGAAATATGTACTTGTCTGTATAGATGTTTTCTCAAATTGGGTCGAAGCATTTCCTGCGGCTACAAATACCGCTATGTTTACTGCTAAGAAAATTGTGCAGGAATTTGTATGTAGATATGGTATCCCTAGAATTATCGAAAGTGATAGGGGTACCCATTTTACAGGTGATGTCTTTCAAGGAATGTGTAAGTTGATGGGAATTGATAGCAAGCTGCACACTCCGTACCGTCCACAGGCGAGTGCGAAGGTCGAAAGAGTGAACAGCACTATTAAAAATAAACTGAGTAAAGTGATGGCAGAGACAGGATTGACATGGCCAGAAGCTTTACCCATTGTACTGTACAGCATCAGAACCACTCCCAGGTCCCCTCTTAATCTGTCTCCCTTTGAAATCTTGTTTGGTCGACAACCGCATGTTATGATTAACCCTCAGGATGATTTGAAGTGTAACAATGAAGTAACTGTAAAATACTTGATTAACATGAGTAAACAGTTGAGGAATCAAAATGATAATCTGAAGTTGGTGATTCCTGATTTACCAGATAGTAATTGTCATGACATTGAACCTGGGGATTATGTAATGATACGGAATTTTCTACGCTCAGGTTGCCTTATTGACAGATGGGAAGGACCATACCAGGTCTTATTGACTAGCACTACAGCATTGAAGGTTGCTGAGAGAGAGACTTGGGTTCATTCATCCCACTGCAAGAAGGTTGCTGATCCAGAGAAGTCCCGTGATAAGGAACAGACGGTAGAGGTTGTATCACTGGAGTGTCTGTTCCAGGAGGACTGAGGCGGCACCTGAGCCGTGAAAATCTCAAGACCAAGAGCTGTTGTCGACTCCCCACTCCCTTTTATTGTTTTTCTCCACTTCCCATCCCCTCTCCCTAAAATTTCTTTTTCCCCCTTCTCATTTTTCTCCGTTTCCTCCTATAAGATGGACTTGCCCCAAGAGACTGTGATCCGGATTTTCCTGTTGACCATGATGTTGACCAGAGCAGTCTGTTCCGGCGAGAGTACCATGGAGGTCGAGAGAGGTTCTGGAATGGGTTCTGATGATAAAGATGGAGGCGTAGTTTTCCGAGAACAACATAATCAACAAGCAAAGGCGAGTATCAGAAAACGATCCGATAGCATTGACCATAGAAGGAATTGTGAAGGATTGTTAGCTGAAGAAAACTGTATCTGTAGGCTCTGTAACAATGTCATTGAGGATGGGTGCATTAAGAAATGCCAATCCAGTTTTAATATCCATATGGACCGGCATCCATTGAGTGACTATCACTCCTTAGTGGGTAATGTGTTAAACAAAACAGATTGTTGGGTATGCTCTCAAGTACCTCAGGGTCATAGCAAATCAGGGCTAGTACCATTTCCTTTAACGATAGAGGAGGTACTTGAGTTAAATGGTGGGAGACCGGTGGACCGGAGGTTTAATATCTCCAGCCCTCCTAGTTTGAAGCTCCACCAATACCATGTGGATAGGTCCCTATTATGTTTCAACATCTCCAATCCCCGAAAACCGGGAAATTGGGAAGTGTCATGGAGTAATCACACCATGACCTTTTCGCATAGAGCAGATAGAATGCCTACAGATACAGAGCTTGTACGCCACATAGCCAGTAGAGGAAAATCTTTCCGGTATAGGTATACCTTAGGAAATAGGATTACTAAAGTTGGAGAGGTATCACCAGGATACTGTGCACATATCGTACAACCTGATACGTGTACTAAGCAGATGGAAGAATTAGGGTTAGGAGATTTCACATGGAAGGTGTGTAATATGGTTATGTCCTACTCCGTCCCATATGTTCTCCCCGATGATGCATATTTCATATGCGGGAGAAAGGCGTACAAGTGGCTTGCCCCAAACTCTGAAGGATTGTGTTATATTGGAAAAGTATTGCCTGAAGTAATGACTGTATCACATGACAAAATGAAAGACATACACCGTGGTGCCCAAGCTCCTTATACTCACACCCATTACGAGCACGTTGTTAAAAGGCACCTGATAGAGAAGACAGAGCATCCGGCCTCTGATCTGATAAGTGAATCCACCGGGATTCAATTCTTAATCGCGTTAGATTTCACCCGCACCGCTAGAGGAGTGCTGAATTATAAATACATATCGGCGCTCGCAAATTTGTTAGATAATATCACTGAAATGTATGATGACACGTTTAGATATACTGGAAGGGAACTTCAAGCTTATAAAACAGAACTGGTGCAGCATAGAATGGTTCTCAATTACCTCACAGCAGTGACAGGCGGATATTGTGTCACACTGGCAACACAATACGGCGTGAAATGTTGCACATATATTACAAATAGCACCGAGGATCCGGTCGAGGTCATAGACCAAAAGATGGACGATATTCTCCAATTGAAGTGGGAATTTCGCAGGAGACACAATCTCACTCTTGCTGCTGTAGGTAATGAGCTGACTGGTTGGGTGTCATGGTTGAACCCGCGAAATTGGTTCTCCGGTTTAGGAGACTGGGCTCAAGGAGTCATAATGGATGTTGGGAAGTTTCTCCTATGTATCTTAGGTGTTGTCATATCGATTGGATTGATATTTAGATGCGGTCAGGCTTTAATGAAGTGCAATCATCGTACTAGGGTAATGAGTTTAAGGAGTGAGGAAACTGTAATTAACCTGGACTTGATTTATGACCCAAATGTAGAAACAATGATGTGATGAAAATGCGATTTCTACGGTCCGTTTCTTTCACCTGTTTTTCTGTTTTTCTCCAAGATAAAAAGACCCCCTTGGACGAGGAAGTTGACAAGACACTATACAGACAACGGATTGACCAAAGAAGAAGTTTTGACCACTTTAGATACGGACATTTGATGAACTTTGCCATGGATCCCCAGTTTCCCTAGAATTCTTAAACTCACGCTAGCCCAACATTTTTGTAAATCTATTGGCATTGACAAAGCTTTTTGCTCGCACCTAATGGGCAAAACAGCGCAAAGAAGACAACTTTCAACAGACACCAAACAAGACCTCAATCGACGACTGTACATTTACCTGACATAGAATACCACCGCATTTACCGTAATTATGTCTTTTCTTCATTTCTACAACCCTCAGGTAATGACACACATAGTCGATAGGGAATACAGGCACAGATATCGGCAATCACATATCTCCCCCATTCATGTATCATCAACTAAAATGTGCTCCCCCATTTTGTTACAACCAAAGCCGAAAAGAGCTCGGTAAAGTTTGACAGCCCATCCACAGACCCGTACCACGGGATAAGAAGGAATTCACATGTATACTTCGCAATACCTTGAAGCTTGATTTAAAACACGTACGGCACGATGATACATGACCCCCAAGCACGGATTCATACACACATGCTTCTGCTATCTCACTAGGTCATACCCTTTTCCTACCATCTCCTCTCCTCCCTTACCCAACCATGTAAATGTATTAACCCCTAACATATATTTTTCTCCTTTTGAAATGTTTTCAGGAAGTGGCAGTTATTGTTGACTGCCAAAGGGTGGACTGTCAAAGTCAGAAAAATATCTCTATGCACACTACCATATTTGCACCCCACACAGGTCCGTGCTGCGCATGCGTACGCTCTCCCGTACGTGCACATACTCACAGTCGCGGGCACCCGCAGGCGCATGGTATGCGTATTTACGGTAGAGTTTATGCGATCGTAGCGTGCGACTCAATCATTACATATTTTCATTAATAATGTATTTTGTAGATCATGGTCCCTTTGATAGATTCTGAAAGTTTGGTTAATATAGAATGTTCATGAACAGAGAAATCCCTCTTTGTTTGATACGAAGGGTCAGACAGGAGTAATACAGTGGTGTTTAGTATCCATCGGAAGAATATTTAATTAGAAATATTCCGGTGTTGGTTTGAAGCAGATCAATCGCTCGTGCGAATAGTTATGGACATAAGAAGTTTATGAACATTTACTTTATTTGCACTTTATTACCCATGCGGCGGGAAACCCAGTTTCCCTCCCACCTGAGCAGTTGGAAATAGTCACAGCCCACCTGTATGAATCAACCTATGACCTTTTGTTATAATGCGAAGCCGAATTCCTGTGTCCAATGAACAATGAGATTGTAGGGACCATTGAATTGTATTGTGTGTGGGGCATAAATAGGCAGGCCGACCATATCCAGTTCACTCTCTTCAACGGTTCTCATTGCTGATAATCGGGAGCTGGATATCGAGGCGCATGCGATCGTTTCCCCTTGTGCGTAAGTGTTTCTCCGCAGCTATATTGATCTTCTTGTTATTGTGGGCCAATCTCTCTCAATTTCTCTCTCTCTCTCTCTCCTTCTCTTTCTCACTCATTTTTCCCTTAAATTGTATTGTATTGTATTTCTTGTGTAGTTATCTGGTTAGGTAGTCTATGTTATATTGTAGTGTATGACTTGTATTGTGTTTAACTCTTTTACAAGTATAGCATTCATAATACATATTTTAGGCGTTGGACCCTGAGCACGGTATCTGTGTATTTCTTATAGTATTAAGTATTCTCAGAGCGTCGGTGACGCTCAAACAGCTTTTAAGGTAATAAGGTTATACTGTGTTGCATTTACTCTCTAACATTACACTAAGGTTTTACTGCACAATACACTGTTTATGCTTTAGATACAAAGGTTTAATATAGTGAGCGTCAGCGCCGCTGGTGATCTCCTCGTGGTCCCGAGCGTTCGCTACGCTATAGCGAATCATTACTTTAGTCAACAGCCAATAACGTGCCTGCCTGTGATCTCTTGGCCGTGAGTGAACGTGACGCTTGAGCGTCTCGATCACGGCAAAGCGATTGTTACGCAACTAGCGTACCCTTACGGTACTTCATACATAAATAGCGTACAGTGTTCTTAGACCTCATAAAGGGTATTATATACGATAAATATTTAGCTTTATCAGAAGGAATTACGTGACAGTGTCAGCTCTGTATAAAAGACAGTGGTTGACATGAGACAGCCGGCTACTCAGCTTGTGCCTGTCCAGACGTCTCATAGGCCGTCAGGGGCTCTAAAGCGCCCGTTACCTCAGATGGCAGATATAGACGCCGACACGGATACTGACTCCAGTGTCGACGGTGAAGAGACGAATGTGACTTCCAGTAGGGCCACACGTTACATGATTGAGGCAATGAAAAATGTTTTACACATTTCTGATAATACGAGTACCACCAAAAAAGGGGTATTATGTTCGGTGAGGAAAAACTACCTGTAGTTTTCCTGAATCTGAGAAATTAAATGAGGTGTGTGATGATGCGTGGGTTTCCCCCGATAACAACTGATAATTTCTAAAATGTTATTGGCATTATATCCTTTCCCGCCAGAGGTTAGGGTGCGTTGGGAAACACCCCCTAGGGTGGATAAAGCGCTCACACGCTTGTAAGGGCTCTACCTTCGCCTGAGATGGCCGCCCTTAAGGATCCTGCTGATAGAAAGCAGGAGGGTATCCTAAAAGGTATTTACACACATACTGGTGTTATACTGCGACCAGCAATCGCCTCAGCCTGGATGTGCAGTGCTGGGTTGGCGTGGTCGGATTCCCTGACTGAAAATATTGATACCCTAGATAGGGACAGTATATTTTTGCCTATAGAGCATTTAAAAGATGCATTTCTATATATGCGTGATGCACAGCGGAATATTTGCCGACTGGCATAAAGTCTAAGCGCGTTGTCCATTTCTACCAGTAGAGGGTTATGGACACGTCAGTGGTCAGGTGATGCGTATTCCAAACGGCATTTGGAAGTATTGCTTTATTAAGGGAGGAGTTATTTGGGGTCGGTCTTTCAGACCTGGTGGCCACGGCAACAGCTGGGAATTCCACATTTGTACCCCAGGTCGCCTCTCAACATGAGAAGACGCCGTATTATCAGGCGCAGTCTTTTCGTGGACAAGCGGGCAAAAGGTTCCTCATTTCTGCCCCGTGACAGAGGGAGAGGAAAAAGGCTGCAGAAATCAGCCAGTTCCCAGGAACAGAAACCCTCTCCCGCCTCTGCCAAGCCCTCAGTATACGCTGGGGCTTTACAAGCAGAATCAGGCACGGTGGGGGGCCCGTCTCAATGAATTTCAGCGCGCAGTGGGCTCACTCGCAAGTAGACCCCTGGATCCTTCAGGTGATATCTCAGGGGTACAAATTAGAATTTGAGACGTCTCCCCCTCGCCGTTTCCTAAAGCCGGCTTTACCGATGTCTCCTTCTGACAGGGAGACAGTTTTGGAAGCCATTCACAAGCTGTATTCCCAGCAGGTGATAATCAAGATACCCCTCCTGCAAGGAACGGGGTATTATTCCACACTGCTGTGGTACCGAAGCCGGACGGCTCGGTGAGACCGATTCTAAATCTAAAATCTTTGAACACTTACGTACAGAGGTTCAAATTCAAGATTGAGTCACTCAGAGCAGTGATTGCGAACCTGGAAGAAGGGGACTACATGATGTCTCGGGACATCAAGGATGCTTACCTTCATGTCAAAATTTACCCTTCTCACCAAGGGTACCTCAGGTTTATGGTACAGAACTGTCACTATCAGTTCAGACGCTGCCGTATGGATGGTACACGGCACCCCGGGTCTTAACCAAGGTAATGGCCGAAATGATGATATTCCTTCGAAGGAAGTGAATTTTAGTTATCCCTTACTTGGACAATTCCCTGATAAGGGTAAGATCCAGGGAACAGTTGGAGGTCGGTGTAGCACTATCTCAGGTAGTGTGGCGGCAGCACGATTGGATTCTCAATATTCCAAAATCGCACCTGGTTCCGACGACGTGTCTTCTGTTCCTAGGGATGATCCTGGACACAGTCCAGAAAAAGGTGTTTCTCCCGGAGGAGAAAGCCAGGGAGTTATCCGAGCTAGTCAGGAACCTCCTAAAACCGAGCCAAGTCTCAGTGCATCAATGCACAAGGGTTCTGGGTAAAATGGTGGCTTCCTACGAAGCAATCCCATTCGGCAGATTCCACGCAAGAACTTTCCAGTGGGACCTGCTGGACAAATGGTCCGGGTCGCATCTTCAGATGCATCAGCGGATAACCCTGTCACCAAGGACAAGGGTGTCCCTCCTGTGGTGGTTGCAGAGTGCTCATCTTCTAGAGGGCCGCAGATTAGGCATTCAGGACAGGGTCCGGGTGACCACGGATGCCAGCCTGCGAGGCTGGGGAGCAGTCACACAGGGAAGGAATATCCAGGGCTTATGGTCAAGCCTGGAGACATCACTTCACATAAATATCCTGAAGCTAAGGGACATTTACAATGCTCTAAGCTTAGTAAGACCTCTGCTTCAAGGTCAGCCGGTGTTGATCCAGTCGGACAACATCACGGCAGTCACCCACGTAAACAGACAGGGTGGCACAAGAAGCAGGAGTGCAATGGCAGAAGCTGCAAGGATTCTTCGCTGGGCGGAAAATCATGTGATAGCACTGTCAGCAGTATTCATTCCGGGAGTGGACAACTGGGAAGCAGACTTCCTCAGCACGACCTCCACCCGGGAGAGTGGGGACTTCACCCAGAAGTCTTCAACATGATTAAAAACTCGACAGGTATTGCGCCAGGTCCAGGGACCCTCAGGCAATAAGCTGTAGACGCTCTGGTAACACCGTGGGTGTACCAGTCAGGGTATGTGTTCCCTCCTCTGCCTCTCATACCCAAGGTACTGAGATTGATAAGATGGAGAGGAGTAAGCACTATATTCGTGGTTCCGGATTGGCCAAGAAGGACTTGGTAACCGGAACTTCAAGAGATGCTCACGGAGGATCCGTGGCCTCTACCTCTAAGAAGGGACCTGCTCCAGCAAGGACCCTGTCTGTTCCAAGACTTACCGCGGCTGCGTTTGACGGCATGGCGGTTGAACGCCAGATCCTGAAGGAAAAAAGGCATCCGGATGAAGTCATCCCTATCCTGATCAAAGCCAGGAAGTGTTATGCACACCAGTGCCTGCAGGAAAGTACTGGTGTCAGAACTGTTATGCACTCCAGTGTCTGCAGGAATGTACTGGTGTTTGAACTGTTATGCAAAACAAATGGACTCACAGACAAACTGGGGAATATGACATAACGTACACAGAAGGTGATAGGGTAACAAAATACACACAAAGTGAACAGAGAAGCCCAGAGGCTAAGGAACTGGGTATCTCCCTTGTATTAGAACTGCTCAGATGGAAATAGCAAGATGTTGTGTTTTAATACGTAGAGAACCCGAAATGCTGTTGCTAAGGGCAACAGCAAAACCCTAAAGGGTTACCAACGGGTGTGGCAGTAAACTCCTTGGTCAGAGATGGAATGATAGACACAAGGAGAGACTCCACAATCCTGATTCTCACTTGCAGTGCACAGGTTTTAGCTTACTGCCACTAAACTGACCCCTGACACCTAGCACAGTGAGACAGGATTAGACAGGCAAGTCTTAGAATACAGCCGCAAACTTGCTAAGTTCACAGAGTAGTAACAGAACCCCAGCAAGCTAAACGACTGACTCCAGTCTTACTGCTAGGTCTGGATTGGCAGAGTGTAATACCAAATCCCCAGGCCTATTTGCAGTAAGCAACAAACAAATACAAAGCTACACAGTACTGGCTAACTTTCATGAACTGACTAACCAACAAAGATTCAGCAGCATCTGCTTACCCTGAAAAGAGGCCTTATAAAGCAGGTGCTGTCCACGCCCCACTCAGACCTCACAGACTGTGAGCACAAAAACCAGCACCGGATCCCCTGCCGTGCACAGAGCCTATAACCACTGCACAGCAAAAGACCCGAACCGGAGTATCAGCTGCGCTCAGGTTACTCCACTAGCACTTGTCTCCCGGTTGCCATGACGACGTGGCAGCACAGGGCAGGAGACCCTAACAGTACCCCCCCTCTGACGAGGGGTCAAAGAACCCCTACCACCGGGTTTATCGGGGAACTGCGAGAAGAAAGAGCGTATCAGTCTGGGGGCATGAAGATCACAACTGCGCACCCACGACCGCTCCTCCGGGCCATACCCCTTCCAGTGCACCAAAAATGACAGCCGACCCCGAACCACCTTGGAGTCAAGAATCCTTTCAACAACAAACTCCCTCTGGCCACGTATCAGAAGAGGGGAAGGTCTTCCACTGGAAGAAGGATTACTAATCGCCCGTTTTAAAAGGGAACAATGAAATGTTTTATTGATACCCAAAGAACGGGGCAGATCTAACTGAAATGCCACCGGATTGATAACCCTGGTGATCTTATAAGGGCCGATGAACCGGGGGCCTAACTTATGAGATGGCTGTCTCAACTTCAAATTCTTGGTTGACAACCAGACGAAGTCTCCTAATTTGAAGCTGCAGGGTCTTTTCCGCTTATCAAAAACCCTTTTGGTCACTAATGACACAGACACAAGGGCTTTCTTCACTTTCCGCCAAATACCTCTAAGGACCGAAACCACAGAGGAACCACCAGGCGTGGAGTCCAGGGGGTCAAAAGAATTGGCCTTAGGATGATGCCCATACACACAAAGGAAGGGAGAGATCCCTGTAGCAGAGTGAGCCGCGTTGTTATAGGCAAACTCCGCCATGGACAGATGAGCAACCCAGTCAGTCTGACACTTGGAGACATAACACCTGAGGAACTGCTCCAAGGACTGGTTCACCCTTTCAGTCTGCCCATTAGACTGCGGATGGTAGCCTGACGACAAGCTGACAGAAATCTGGAGATCGGAACAAAATGCCCTCCAGAATTTGGCCACAAACTGGGATCCGCGGTCAGAGACCACATCAAGTGGCAACCCGTGGAGACGCACAACATGCAGCATAAATAATTCAGACAGGCGTCTGGCTGATGGCAGCCCAACCAGTGGAACGAAGTGCGCCATCTTCGAAAACCTGTCAACGACAACCCAGATGGCTGTCATCCCCGAGGATTTGGGCAAGTCCACCACAAAATCCATTGAAATGTGGGTCCATGGCTTAGATGGGATAGAGAGTGGATGTAATGGGCCAACAGGAACCCCTCTAGGAGTCTTATTTCGGGCACAGATGTCACATGCCCGAACCCACTGATCCACATCCTTAGCCACCGAGGGCCACCACACCGCCCTAGATAGCAACTCCCGAGTTCTGGCAATACCCGGGTGACCTGCCGACTTCTTGGCATGGAATTCCAGGAACACTCGCTGTCTTAACCTAGGAGGCACAAACAAAAGACCTACCGGAAGGTCTGGAGGAGCCTGCTCCTGTGCTCTAAGGACTAATGATAAGAGGTCCTGGGTAATGCCCACTTTAATACATGATGGGGAAACAATGGGCAACGGCTCCTCGGTGGTCTCCTGGATTGGAGCAAAACTCCGCGAGAGCGCATCAGCCTTGATGTTTTTTGACCCAGGGCGATATGTTATCAAAAAATTAAAGCGAGCAAAAAACAAAGCCCATCGTGCCTGCCTGGCATTGAGACGCTTCGCTGACTCTAAATATGCCAGATTCTTATGGTCAGTGAGAATTGAGACCACAAACTTAGCCCCCTCAAGCCAGTGTCTCCACTCCTCGAGTGCATCCTTAATAGCCAACAATTCCCGGTTACCCACGTCATAATTCATCTCGGCAGGCGAAAATTTACGGGAAAAGTAAGCACAGGGATGAAGGCGATTATCAGACACTCCCATCTGAGAAAGCACTGCCCCAATACCCATCTCAGAGGCATCCACCTCCACCACAAAAGGACGCTCTGGATCTGGGTGTCGCAGCACCTTGGCCGAAACAAATGCCCTTTTGAGACGGGCAAAAGCCGCTTTAGCCTCACAAGACCAGTGAGCAACATCCGCCCCTTTCTTAGTGAGTGCCACCAAGGGCGCCACTATAGACGAAAATCCAGCGATAAATCGTCTATAAAAATTCGCAAAGCCCAGGAAACGCTGAAGCGCCTTCAAACTAGTGGGCTGCACCCAATCCAGGACTGCCTGTACCTTGGAACCCTCCATTTGGAAACCTTCTGGGGAGATAATATATCCTAGAAATGCGATTTGCTGAACTTCAAATTCGCACTTCTCCAGCTTCGCCCCAAGCCGGTGGTCTCTGAGTTTCTGGAGGACTAAGCGTACATGCTTCCGATGTTCCTCCAGGGAATGGGAGAAGATTAGGATGTCATCTAAGTATACAACTAAGAATCTATCCAAATATTCCCTGAGCACATCATTCATGAAATCCTGGAAGACTGCCGGGGCATTACAGAGCCCAAAAGGCATCACCAAATATTCATAATGCCCTGAGTGGGTATTAAAGGCAGTCTTCCATTCATCCCCCTCTCTTATTCGGATTAGATTGTACGCACCGCGTAGGTCAATCTTAGAAAAAATGGTGGCAGTACGAAGCTGGTCAAACAAGACCGAAATGAGAGGCAGTGGGTATGAGTTTTTAATCGTGATACGGTTCAATTCCCTGAAGTCGATGCAGGGTCGCAACGAACCGTCCTTTTTACCCACGAAGAAGAACCCCGACCCAACTGGAGACTGTGAAGGTCTGATAAATCCCTTAGCCAAGTTCTCCTGAATGTACTCTGCCATAGCCTGAGTCTCAGGATGTGACAGGGAGTACAACCTGCTCTTGGGAAGCTTAGCATTTGGCAACAAATCAATGGCACAGTCATAGGGGCGATGGGGAGGTAGTACCTCTGCAACTTTTTTGGAGAACACGTCCGCAAAATCTGCATAACACCCTGGCAATCCTGGCAAACTTAGCTGCGAGAGCCTGACTGGAAGGCTCAAGCAACTCCTGAAACAATCAGTACCCCAACTAAGAATCTCCCCAGAGACCCAGTCAAATTGAGGATTGTGGGCCCTTAACCAGGGTAACCCCAACACCAATGGGGCAAAAGTACAGACAGTCACATAAAAGGACAATTTTTCAGAGTGTGTGCCTCCAATAAACAAAGAAATCTGGCTAGTGCAAGAGGTAATTTTACCTTGGGATAATGGTTCCCCGTTTAACCCACAAATCTCAATTTCCGATGCCAAGGGTACTAAGGGAACAGAGTGTTTCAGGGCGAATTGGCGGTCCATAAAAACCCCGTCGGCCCCACTGTCCACAAAGGCCTCAGTCTTGACAGTTTGACCGAGGATCTTCAAGGTCACCGGAATGATAAAAGTCTTCTTGGGAAATTCTGACTTCTGGCCTGACAGGATATTTCCCATCACCCTCAGGCCCTGAAGTTTTCCGGCTTTTCTGGGCATGATACTACCACATGACCTTTATTCCCACAGTACAAACACAAGCCCTGCTGTCTCCTCCGCGTCTTCTCACGCGAGGAGAGGCGGGTAGCCCCAATCTGCATAGGCTCCTCAGAAAATTCCTCAGAGTCTGAGGTTCCCTTGGGAAGGAAGGAAATCTCAGTCTCCCTTTCAAGCCTACGCTCTCTCAGCCGTCTATCCACCCGGATGGATAACTGCATGAGCTGATCCAAGCTATCAGGCAAGGGATATTGTACCAGTTGGTCCTTTATCTGGTTAGAAAGACCTCTTCGGTACTGGTGTCTCAGGGCTGGGTCATTCCACTGGGTATCATGGGCCAACCTCCGAAACTCCGTACAGTAAACCTCAACTGGCCTTCGCCCTTGCTTAAGGATCGAAATCTGAGCCTCGGCTGAGGCCGTCTTGTCAGGGTCATCATACAACATGCCCAGTGCCGTAAAAAAAGCATCAACACTTTTAAGCGACGGACAGTCAGGCTGGAACCCATATGCCCAGACCTGTGGGTCTCCTTGTAGCAAGGAAATCACTATGCCCACCCGCTGAATCTCCGACCCAGAAGACTGAGGCCTAAGCCGGAAGTATAGCTTGCAGCTCTCCTTGAAACAAAAGAACTGCGAGCGATCTCCAGAAAAACGATCCGGGAGATTTACTTTCGGCTCCTTAACCCCTGCTGGTGCTGCTGCTGCGGGAGCTCCGCCAGCAGCCAGGGAGGTGTGCATTTTAATGGACAAATCATTAAATTGTCGAGTCAGGACCTGCACCTGATCGACCACCTGTTGCAACGTATTTTGAGGGGTATGCTCCATATTCCCACAAAATTTCAACAGGAGTATTAGGCTGCTGAATATGTTATGCACACCAGTGCCTGCAGGAAAGTACTGGTGTCAGAACGGTTATGCACTCCAGTGTCTGCAGGAATGTACTGGTGTTTGAACTGTTATGCAAAACAAATGGACTCACAGACAAACTGGGGAATATGACATAACGTACACAGAAGGTGATAGGGTAACAAAATACACACAAAGTGAACAGAGAAGCCCAGAGGCTAAGGAACTGGGTATCTCCCTTGTATTAGAACTGCTCAGATGGAAATAGCAAGATGTTGTGTTTTAATACGTAGAGAACCCGAAATGCTGTTGCTAAGGGCAACAGCAAAACCCTAAAGGGTTACCAACGGGTGTGGCAGTAAACTCCTTGGTCAGAGATGGAATGATAGACACAAGGAGAGACTCCACAATCCTGATTCTCACTTGCAGTGCACAGGTTTTAGCTTACTGCCACTAAACTGACCCCTGACACCTAGCACAGTGAGACAGGATTAGACAGGCAAGTCTTAGAATACAGCCGCAAACTTGCTAAGTTCACAGAGTAGTAACAGAACCCCAGCAAGCTAAACGACTGACTCCAGTCTTACTGCTAGGTCTGGATTGGCAGAGTGTAATACCAAATCCCCAGGCCTATTTGCAGTAAGCAACAAACAAATACAAAGCTACACAGTACTGGCTAACTTTCATGAACTGACTAACCAACAAAGATTCAGCAGCATCTGCTTACCCTGAAAAGAGGCCTTATAAAGCAGGTGCTGTCCACGCCCCACTCAGACCTCACAGACTGTGAGCACAAAAACCAGCACCGGATCCCCTGCCGTGCACAGAGCCTATAACCACTGCACAGCAAAAGACCCGAACCGGAGTATCAGCTGCGCTCAGGTTACTCCACTAGCACTTGTCTCCCGGTTGCCATGACGACGTGGCAGCACAGGGCAGGAGACCCTAACAGGAAGGATGTAACCGCAAAAACATTATCACCGCAATTGG
Source organism: Pseudophryne corroboree (assembly GCF_028390025.1). Lineage (NCBI taxonomy): Eukaryota > Metazoa > Chordata > Amphibia > Anura > Myobatrachidae > Pseudophryne > Pseudophryne corroboree. The sequence continues at coordinate 115,843,808 of NC_086448.1, forward strand.
CGAAAATATGTTGCGTGGTGCGAGGCCAGTAAGGCCCGACGGAGGAAATTCAACTGGGTCGATTCCTACATTTCCTGCAAACAGGAGTGTCTATGGGCCTGAAATTGGGGTCCATTAAGGTTCAAATTTCGGCCCTGTCAATTTTCTTCCAAAAAGAACTAGCTTCAGTCCCTGAAGTTCAGACGTTTGTAAAAGGGGTACTGCATATACAGCCTCCTTTTGTGCCTCCAGTGGCACTTTGGGATCTCAATGTAGTTTTGGGTTCCAAAAGTCACATTGGTTTGAACCACTTAAATCTGTGGAGTTAAAATATCTCACATGGAAAGTGGTCATGCTGTTGGCCCTGGCCTGGGCCAGGCGCGTGTCAGAATTGGCGGCTTTATCCTGAAAAAGCCCTTATCTGATTTTCCATTCGGACAGGGCGGAATTGAGGACTCGTCCTCAGTTTCTCCCCAAGGTGGTTTCAGCGTTTCACCTGAACCAACCTATTGGTGGTGCCTGCGGCTACTAGGGACTTGGAGGCCTCCAAGTTGCTAGACGTTGTCAGTGCCCTGAAAATATATGTTTCCAGGACGGCTGGAGTCAGGAAATCTGACTCGCTGTTTATCCTGTATGCACCCAACAAGCTGGGTGCTCCTGCTTCTAAGCAGACTATTGCTCGTTGGATTTGTAGTACAATTCAGCTTGCACATTCTGTGGCAGGCCTGCCACAGCCAAAAATCTGTAAATGCCCACTCCACAAGGAAGGTGGGCTCATCTTGGGCGGCTGCTCGAGGGGTCTCGGCTTTACAACTTTGCCGAGCAGCTACTTGGTCAGGAGCAAATACGTTTGTAAAATTCTACAAAATTGATATCCTGGCTGAGGAGGACCTGGAGTTCTCTCATTTGGTGCTGCAGAGTCATCCGCACTCTCCCGCCCGTTTGGGAGCTTTGGTATAATCCCTATGGTCCTTACGGAGTCCCCAGCATCCACTTAGGACGTTAGAGAAAATAAGAATTTACTTACCGATAATTCTATTTCTCATAGTCCGTAGTGGATGCTGGGCGCCCATCCCAAGTGCGGATTGTCTGCAATACTTGTACATAGTTATTGTTACAAAAATCGGGTTATTATTGTTGTGAGCCATCTTTCAGAGGCTCCTCTGTTATCATGCTGTTAACTGGGTTCAGATCACAGGTTATACGGTGTGATTGGTGTGGCTGGTATGAGTCTTACCCGGGATTCAAAATCCTTCCTTATTGTGTACGCTCGTCCGGGCACAGTATCCTAACTGAGGCTTGGAGGAGGGTCATAGGGGGAGGAGCCAGTGCACACCAGATAGTCCTAAAGCTTTCTTTAGATGTGCCCAGTCTCCTGCGGAGCCGCTATTCCCCATGGTCCTTACGGAGTCCCCAGCATCCACTACGGACTATGAGAAATAGAATTATCGGTAAGTAAATTCTTATTTTTCATTTGCAGTCCTTTTTTTAAACCATTTTTATTTAGTTAGTTTTTGTGAAAGACTAAGACAGGGGAAGACCTCATATCTTACACCTTGTCAAAAGTCCTTTGCAAATGGTTTTTTTAAAGTCTGTTTACAGTCCCTTTATACAGTTCACATATGATGTTCTGCTGTAGAAGAATCCACATTCCACATTAGGAAAAATGATTCCCGGTGATTTTCCTTCATTATGGCACACTGTGGGTAGAGTAAAAGATACAATGATTATAAGGGTGGTGAAAAGAGGGTAAAGATAGAAAAAGGTGTTACTAATTGACAAAAAAGGTAATAGAAACAAATGGTAGTACTATTACAGAAAAAGGTAAAAACAGCCAAAAGAACAAAAAGGTGGTGAAAAGGTTACATGGGGTAAATTTACTAAGATGGGATGTTGCCCATAGCAACAAATAAGATTTCAGGTATTTACTTCTAGAAGGTGCTAGATAAATGAGAAGTAGAATCTGAATGGTTGCTATGGGCAACATCCAATCTTAAATAGAACTCCCATCTTAGTCAATTTACCCCGTGGTGTAGGTACTATTACAGAAATAGTACCACCTGAATTACCCTCAATGTCAGCTAGGGCACAGGAAACTGCTAGCAGGAAACATAGGTAAAAGCAGCTAAAAGACAGAATCTCAATAAAAGCAATAACCTACCTTGAAAGTCCAGAGTTGCCCTGAACTGGAGATCAAGGTTGCAGAGGTAACAGCAGAGAAGTGTAGTGTATCTCTTTGTATCTCCCAGTAGGTCCAGGAGAGGATCAATGTTGCACATGGATGTATAATGTGCAGTAATCTCCACAAACAGCTGCCGGGATCACCCAGGGTGTTAGAAGGAGACACAGTGTGCAGGATTCTCGTGCACTTCTGTGTCTAGCAGTGGTGAATCTCCCATTAGGCACTTGTTTGGGGGCGGCACTTGGATGCTTGTGTTGGTATTGTCAGCCCAAAAAGTACCAATTACTGCAAAATATATCCACTGCACTGTACCATATGCTATCTCAAATGGACTGTAAACGGGTAGGACATGCACTTACTGCCCCTGTAAGCTGTCCTACTTAGGGGTGGGGGTGTTTTTGTTGTGCCTAGGGGTACCCCCACATTTAAATCTGCCCCTGGTGAATGGCACATCTCACCTGCCAGACTAGTTATCTTCAGTTCCAAGTGCTTCGGGGCATCCAGCTTCAATATCGATGTTCTTTGAAGCTTTAGAAGAAGCAGACTTGGATCGATGGAATATATAAATGATGCCCAGAGCTATTCCAGTGAACACTATAATGATGATGGCAACCGCTGAGCAGACAGTCATCAAAAAATTGGTGTTCTCCGTCTTTAGATTTTCTCTCAGCTCATCAAAATAGTATTTCATGTCATTTTCTGCGGCTTGTCCGTCTGGCAGTGTTTCTTCTATACTTTCTGAAGTTGGATTTAATTCTTCATAATAAATGTGTGATTCTCTATTTCCTTGGGCCAAGCGATCTTCATTTGTCCCAAATGGAGCTCCGTTGCCTCCAGTCATCACTAATAGTAGCAATAAAAATGTCTAAGCACAGCATTCCCAATATATGTCTTCTTCCACTGACAACTACCTTTCAAAAGACTGAAACGGACACAGTCTATGGCATCAACCCTCAGACACAGCTCCATTATGATGTGTCATGTGATGTCATAATGGAAGCCAGGAAGTGGCTGGGACCTAATTAGAGACAACCTGGGCAGGAAAACAATTACATTTCTCTGTAGTGTATACAAATAACTGACAAAAATTAAATGATGTTATCACACCTGGTGCTCTGACCCAGAGGAGGGAGGTCTCAGTCTGACGCACAAATTACAACTTCATTTGAAATTCCGGTATATCTTCCAGTCTCAAGAAAAGCGATCCAGGAGGTGTAATTTGTTAGGCTGGTTATAATGTTAGGCAACCCAAAGGATTTACACGATTTCCTAGATCCAGACTAGAGAGGTCATCACCTAGAGCAGCCACCTTTCCATAGAGATTTATATTCTCACAGGTTCTTATGCTTATGTAAAATTCCAGGTGGTGACAGACCACCCACAGCAATTATCCCATCCTCATTAAATACAGTAGTTTCCATTTGTACACTTTTAGATATTTGAAGAACAGTGACAGTGCTTGCTGCACAGAGCATCTTGGGTAGGTAGATCAAAGTGATTTCACTTATTGTGTCTGGGGACCTGATCTATATGCAGCTAAAATGGCCACCAGTGTGTAAACCTATGTGCTACGGATCCACCAAGGGGAAATATTGGCCCCATACGCCAAATGTGGACTTAATATATTGCAATCAAAGAGCATTTAAGGAAATGCAACTTTAATGATGTTATATCTAATAGGTGGCTCTGCCACGATGGATGTGTTAATGTCCAGAGCTGCAGCAGTGAAAGGAATTTAGTTGTGTTCCAGTGAGCACTTGTAGAAACATATTAAAGATATTTGATTTATAAGGCTTTGCAATTTGGCGATAGTTTGGGGCTTATTTTGTCATAAGAAGGCTTATGTTAAGGACTGTATCTTGGGATCGGTAAAAGCCTAATGTTACGTTAAAAGCAACGTTTTGAAATCACACCAGTATATGTCTATATAGAATCTAGGGCCTAAATACCTGCTGCAGTGTGTGAAAACCTGGTCAAGAACTACAGAAAACGTTTGACCTCTGTAATTGCCAACCGAGGTTATATTACAAAGTATTGAGTTAAACTTTTTGATTGTCCAAATATTTATTTTCCGCAAGAATATACAAATAAATTGTTTAAAAAATCATACAATGTGATTTCCTAGTTGTTTTTTTCAGATTCTGTCTCTCACAGTTGAAGTGTACCTATGATGGAAATTAAAGACCTCTCTCATCTTTTTAAGTGGGTCAACTTGCACAATCAGTGGCTGTCCAAATACTTTTTTGTCCCACTGTTTATTGCACTCACTCATGCACACACATAGGCACCTCTGCACACCCCTTCTCCCAACCCTGCACCAATAACCACCTCTTCCCTGCCTAGACACCTGTGTACACCTTATGGACCCATACAGGCACTCCTAAAGCAACTCTTACACCAATATAGTTTCCCATGCACACCCCTCCCCCAACTCTGCACCCACATAGACACACTTCCCCACCAAGGCACCCATGCACCCACATAAGCACATCTGCACCCGTATATATTCACCTATCCAGTCACCCATGCACTCACCTAGGTACAACTACACTTCACTTAGCACTCACTCAGGTACCCAGAAAATAACTCATTTTTCATTTGCAGTCCATTTTTTAAACCATTTTTATTTAGTTAGTTTTTGTGAAAGACTAAGACAGGGGAAGACCTCATATCTTACACCTTGTCAAAAGTCCTTTGCAAAGGGTTTTTTTAAAGTCTGTTTACAGTCCCTTTATACAGTTCACATATGATGTTCTGCTGTAGAAGAATCCACATTCCACATTAGGAAAAATGATTCCCGGTGATTTTCCTTCATTATGGCACACTGTGGGTAGAGTAAAAGATACAATGATTATAAGGGTGGTGAAAAGAGGGTGAAGATAGAAAAAGGTGTTACTAATTGACAAAAAAGGTAATAGAAACAAATGGTAGTACTATTACAGAAAAAGGTAAAAACAGCCAAAAGAACACAAAGGTGGTGAAAAGGTTACATGGGGTAAATTTACTAAGATGGGATGTTGCCCATAGCAACAAATAAGATTTCAGGTATTTACTTCTAGAAGGTGCTAGATAAATGAGAAGTAGAATCTGAATGGTTGCTATGGGCAACATCCAATCTTAAATAGAACTCCCATCTTAGTCAATTTACCCCATGGTGTAGGTACTATTACAGAAATAGTACCACCTGAATTACCCTCAATGTCAGCTAGGGCACAGGAAACTGCTAGCAGGAAACATAGGTAAAAGCAGCTAAAAGACAGAATCTCAATAAAAGCAATAACCTACCTTGAAAGTCCAGAGTTGCCCTGAACTGGAGATCAAGGTTGCAGAGGTAACAGCAGAGAAGTGTAGTGTATCTCTTTGTATCTCCCAGTAGGTCCAGGAGAGGATCAATGTTGCACATGGATGTTTAATGTGCAGTAGTCTCCACAAACAGCTGCCGGGATCACCCAGGGTGTTAGAAGGAAACACAGTGTGCAGGATTCTCGTGCACTTCTGTGTCTAGCAGTGGTGAATCTCCCATTAGGCACTTGTTTGGGGGCGGCACTTGGATGCTTGTGTTGGTATTGTCAGCCCAAAAAGTACCAATTACTGCAAAATATATCCACTGCACTGTACCATATGCTATCTCAAATGGACTGTAAACGTGTAGGACATGCACTTACTGCCCCTGTAAGCTGTCCTACTTAGGTGTGGGGGTGTTCTTGTTGTGCCTAGGGGCACCCCCACATTTAAATCTGCCCCTGGTGAATGGCACATCTCACCTGCCAGACTAGTTATCTTCAGTTCCAAGTGCTTCGGGGCATCCAGCTTCAATATCGATGTTCTTTGAAGCTTTAGAAGAAGCAGACTTGGATCGATGGAATATATAAATGATGCCCAGAGCTATTCCAGTGAACGCTATAATGATGATGGCAACCGCTGAGCAGACAGTCATCAAAAAATTGGTGTTCTCCGTCTTTAGATTTTCTCTCAGCTCATCAAAATAGTATTTCATGTCACTTTCTGCGGCTTGTCCGTCTGGCAGTGTTTCTTCTATACTTTCTGAAGTTGGATTTAATTCTTCATAATAAATGTGTGATTCTCTATTTCCTTGGGCCAAGCGATCTTCATTTGTCCCAAATGGAGCTCCGTTGCCTCCAGTAATCACTAATAGTAGCAATAAAAATGTCTGTAAGCACAGCATTCTCAATATATGTCTTCTTCCACTGACAACTACCTTTCAAAAGACTGAAACGGACACAGTCTATGGCATCAACCCTCAGACACAGCTCCATTATGATGTGTCATGTGATGTCATAATGGAAGCCAGGAAGTGGCTGGGACCTTATTAGAGACAACATGGGCAGGAAAACAATTACATTTCTCTGTAGTGTATACAAATAACTGACAAAAATGAAATGATGTTATCACACCTGGTGCTCTGACCCAGAGGAGGGAGGTCTCAGTCTGACGCACAAATTACAACTTCATTTGAAATTCCGGTATATCTTCCAGTCTCAAGAAAAGTGATCCAGGAGGTGTAATTTGTTAGGCTGGTTATAATGTTAGGCAACCCAAAGGATTTACACGATTTCCTAGATCCAGACTAGAGAGGTCATCACCTAGAGCAGCCACCCTTCCGTAGACATTTATATTCTCACAGGTTCTTATGCTTATGTAAAATTCCAGGTGGCGACAGACCACCCACAGCAATTATCCCATCCTCATTAAATACAGTAGTTTCCATTTGTACACTTTTAGATATTTGAAGAACAGTGACAGTGCTTGCTGCACAGAGCATCTTGGGTAGGTAGATCAAAGTGATTTCACTTATTGTGTCTGGGGACCTGATCTATATGCAGCTAAGATGGCCACCAGTGTGTAAACCTATGTGCTACGGATCCACCAAGGGGAAATATTGGCCCCATACACCTAATGTGGACTTAATATATTGCAATCAAAGAGCATTTAAGGAAATGCAACTTTAATGATGTTATATCTAATAGGTGGCTCTGCCACGATGGATGTGTTAATGTCCGGAGCTGCAGCAGTGAAAGGAATTTATTTGTGTTCCAGTGAGCACTGGTAGAAACATATTAAAGGTATTTGATTTATAAGGCTTTGCAATTTGGCGATAGAGTTTGGGGCTTATTTTGTCATAAGAAGGCTTATGGTAAGGACTGTATCTTGGGATCGGTAAAAGCCTAAAGTTACGTTAAAAGCAACGTTTTGAAATCACACCAGTATATGTCTATATAGAATCTAGGGCCTAATTCAGATCTGATCACAGCAGCAAATGTGTACTCACTAAGCGATAATCTAAGCAATCTGACCAGATTGTTTAAATTTTCAGCAAGATCTCTCCGTGTGTACTCCCCACAGCGATAGCGACGCACGGCACCACGTGTCGCTATTGCTGCTAGATTGGCCTAGCAGGTCACTCATTTCACCCATTAAATGAAACGAGCCCCCCCCCGCACGCTCAGCACACATCTCTCCCCTGATCTGCCGGTGAGTACCTGCCTTTAGTTAATGGGCAAAACCATGTGCACTGCAGGGGGGCAGATATAACATGAGCAGAGTGAGTTAGACTTGGGTGTGATGTGTTCAAACTAAAATCTAAATTGCAGTATAAAAATAGAGCAGACAGTATTTACACTGCACAGAAACAATATAACCCACCCAAATCTAACTGTCTCTGCACATGCTATATCTGCTACACCTGCAGTGCACATGGGGCCTAATTCACAGTTGATTGCAGCAGCAAATTTGTTAGCAGTTGGGCAAAACCATTTGCACTGCAGGGGGGAGGCAGATATAACATGTGCAGAGAGTTAGATTTGGGTGGGGTGTGTTCAAACTGAAATCTAAATTGCAGTGTGAAAATTAAACAGTATTTACCCTGCATAGAAACAAAATAACCCACCTAAATCTAACTCTGCACATGTTACATCTGCCCCCCTCCAGTGCACATCATTTTGCCCAACTGCTAACAAATTTGCTGCTGCAATCAACTCTGAATTACCCAGTGGCGCCAAGAGATGGGGGAAGAGGGCACAAATTACCCGGGCCCGTAGAGCATACTTGCCTACTTTTGAAAACTAGTTTCAGGGAGATGCCAGGTGGCAGCAGAATACGCAGAGCTTCCTGTTGGGAAGGGATAGGGGGGGGGGGGGATTCATGCTCCGCCCAATGGGCGTGTCTAGGTCCACCTAAAAGGGGATTTATTGCCACTCAGGGGTGTGTCCTGATGAAAACTATAGTACTATAACCAGCCAAAAACAAAAAGAGTAATAAGATAAGTACACTAGAGTAATAATAGGTGCACTATACAGAGCCGGATAAAGCTAGGGGCAACAGGGGCAGCCATCCCGTGGCCCCCAAACATCGGGGCCCCCACACACTGCTTCAGAGGAGTCTCCCTCCGGCAGCTCAGCTGTTAATTAACAGCAGCCACCGAGGAGCTCCTCCATGCACAGTCTTGCGGGACCGTTTCATGATCCCACAAGACAGTGTGTGCTCTGGCGGCGCTGTCCCCTGCTGGTTCGAGGACAGCGCCGCCAGAACAGGGGGTTAGCACCGGTGTCCTGGTGTAGCGGCGATGTCCGGCGAAACAGCACTACACGGTGGAGCATATCTAAATAAAACTACATCTCCCAGCAGCCCTTGCTGTCGGATACTGGGAGCTGTAGTTTTATTTAGAGCGCCTCCACTGTAGTGCAGTGTCGCTGGACACTGGGTGCTGTGTCTCTGCAGCCAGGCAAGTGTGTGTGTAAGTGTGTGTGTGTGTGGGGGGGGGGGGATGGCACTTTGCCAGCAACTTTACTGGTGGGGGCCCCCACAACCTCCGTTGCCCTGGGCCCCCACCAACCTTAATCCGGCCCTGGCAGTGCACTATATATTAAGGTAGTGTGTACAGTACACTGGTGAGAAGGGAAGGACGAATAGAAAACCTATTGGTGTGCGATTATGTGTGATAGATAGATAGATAGATAGATAGATAGATAGATAGATAGATAGATAGATAGACATACATATTACACTCAGTACACACAGCACCATAATACATTACATTATACACACAGCCAGAGCAGATACTAGACATTTTGGTGCCCTGTGCCAGAAAATAAATTGGTGCCCCCCACCCACCCATATGTAAAATCGGGACTGTATGGCTTCATGGGAAAGTGGCATGACCACATAATTCACATTACATTACCCTGCACAGTAGTGTACATTTGTCACATTACACCACATAGTAGTACCCCTTATACACGTTATGCCTGACAGCTCCTTATATACATTACGCCAGGTAGCCTCTTACACACATTACTCCAGGAAGCCTCTTACACACATTATTCCAGGTAGCCTACGCCAAGTAGCCCCTTGCACACATTACACCAGGTATCCTCTTACACACATTACCCCAGGTAGAGTCCCTTATACACATTACGCTAGGTAGAGCCCCTTACACACATTAATGCCAGGCAGAGCCCCTTACACACATTAACGCCAGGCAGAGCCCCTTACACACATTACTCCAGGTAAAGCCCCTATACCAGAGAGAGAGAGAGCGTGTGCGTGTGTGCATATGTGCGTCACTTACACCATGATAGACAGCAACGCTTCAGCAAGACCAGCAGCTCCATGTCTCACCCGCCTCTGCGAGCAGTTCTGGGACCCGCTGCTCCATGTGCCCCCTCCATATTACACACAGTAACACATTACCTTTTACACAGCCCCCCATATTACACACAGTAGTACATTACATTACACTCCCCATATTACACACAGTAACACATTACATTACATTTTACACAGCCCACCTCATATTACACACAGTAGCACATTACATTACACCCCCCCATATTACACACAGTAACACATTACATTTCACCCCCCCATATTACACACAGTAACACATTACATTACACCCCCCCATATTACACACAGTAACACATTACATTTCACCCCCCATATTACACACAGTAGCACATTACATTACACCCCCCATATTACACACAGTAGCACATTACATTACACCCCCCATATTACACGCAGTAACACATTACATTTCACCCCCCCATATTACACACAGCAACACACTACGTTTCACCCCCATATTACACACAGTAACACATTATATTTCACCCCCCATATTACACACAGTAACACATTATATTTCACCCCCCATATTACACACAGTAACACATTATATTTCACCCCCCCATATTACACACAGTAGCACATTACATTACACCCCCCATATTACACACAGTTTCACATTACATTACACCCCCCCATATTACACACAGTAACACATTACATTACACCCCCCATATTACACACAGTAACACACTACATTTCACCCCCCCATATTACACACAGTAACACATTACATTACACCCCCCATATTACACACAGTAACACACTACATTTCACCCCCCCATATTACACACAGTAACACATTACATTACACCCCCATATTACACACAGTAGCACATTACATTTTACCCCCCATATTACACACAGTAACACATTATATTTCACCCCCCATATTACACACAGTAACACATTATATTTCACCCCCCCATATTACACACAGTAGCACATTACATTACACCCCCCCATATTACACACAGTAACACATTACATTACACCCCCCATATTACACACAGTAACACACTACATTTCACCCCCCCATATTACACACAGTAACACATTACATTACACCCCCATATTACACACAGTAGCACATTACATTTTACCCACCATATTACACACAGTAACACATTACATTTCACCCCCCCCATATTACACACAGTAACACATTACATTTCACCCCCCCCCCCATATTACACACAGTAACACAATACATTACTACCACCCCTCCCAATAACCCCCAGTAGACACAGTACACAGCTGGTTTGTTGATCCCCCCGAGTCCCTCCTGTGAAGAGCAGGAAGTGTGTGGTGGGGGAGGTAGCACAGAGCAGCCACATCCAGGAGTAGGAACGCTGGGCTGTTGCACGCTGCTCCTGTACTGTTAGTGTGGTGGGCGGGGCCAGCCACTGCGATGCAGAGCCCTGGCTGCTGGGTCATGTGCTTCCCTGTACACTACAGGTGGCTGCTGTGCTTTTATCCACATCCTGCTGCAGATCAGACTGCCTGACTCTGACAGTCTGCACAGACAGGACTCTCACAGGACACAGTCTGCACCTCCCGTGCAGGCCCCGCCTTCCGCATTTCCAGACTTGCGCATGAGACTGTTAGGTATCCTTTGATAAAGCTGCATTTTGGGGTGCAGCGAAACGCGTCAGAACCCCCATGCATCACCATGCCCCTTTCTGTGACCGCTAATTTGAGTGTCTGAACCAACCCCGGTTCCACTACCAGCTTTACTCTCTGCACTTGAAAGAGGAAAACAACAGCACCCACTGTACCTAATGAAGATAAAGACTCCAATTGGGGACTCAAACTTATGGATGCTTTTCCACCTCTAAACATACGGTGACCGGTAAATGGGCTAGATGCATCATCGCTTGGAAAGTGATAAAATGGAGAGTAAAAAAGCACCAGCCAATCAGCTCTTAACTGCCATTTTTCCAAACACAGCCTGTAACATGACAGAAGGTACCTGATTGGCTGGTGCTTTTTCGCTCTCCATTTTATCACTTTCCAAGCGATGACGCATCTAGCCCACTATCTCTATTACTGAACTGTGCTGAGCGCAATTTTACCCATATCGGGACTTGATTTCTCATTTTTAGCGCTGTGTTTTTCTATTAATTGTATCTTCCAGGAGTGACTTACCTGTTTTTCTTAGCAGCTGCTTGGTGCATCGACTACGTATTAAGCGCCTGATTCTTCTTGTTAGAAGGTTCCTGGAGTGGCCTAGCCAGTCTCCAGACCTCAACCCAATAGGAAGTCTGTGGTGGGAGTTGAAAGTCCGTGTTGCCCGGCGACAGCCCCAAAACATGACAGATCTAGAGAAGATCTGCATGGAAGAGTGGGCCAAAATACCTGCTGCAGTGTGTGCAAACCTGGTCAAGAACTACAGGAAACGTTTGACCTCTGTAATTGCCAACCGAGGTTATATTACAAAGTATTGAGTTAAACTTTTTGATTGTCCAAATATTTATTTTCTGCAAGAATATACAAATAAATTGTTTAAAAATCATACAATGTGATTTCCTAGTTTTTTTTATTCAGATTCTGTCTCTCACAGTTGAAGTGTACCTATGATGGAAATTAAAGACCTCTCTCATCTTTTTAAGTGGGTCAACTTGCACAATCAGTGGCTGTCCAAATACTTTTTTGCCCCACTGTATATTGCACTCACTCATGCACACACACAGGCACCTCTGCACACCCCTTCTCCCAACCCCTGCACCAATAACCACCTCTTCCCTGCCTAGACACCTGTGTACACCTTATGGACCCATACAGGCACTCCTAAAGCAACTCTTACACCAATATAGTTTCCCATGCACACCCCTCCCCCAACTCTGCACCCACATAGACACACCTCCCCACCTAGGCACCCATGCACCCACATAAGCACATCTGCACCCGTATATATTCACCTATCCAGTCACCCATGCACTCACCTAGGTACAACTACACTTCACTTAGCACTCACTCAGGTACCCAGAAAATAACTCATTTTTAATTTGCAGTCCTTTTTTTAAACCATTTTTATTTAGTTAGTTTTTGTGAAAGACTAAGACAGGGGAAGACCTCATATCTTACACCTTGTCAAAAGTCCTTTGCAAATGGTTTTTTTAAAGTCTGTTTACAGTCCCTTTATACAGTTCACATTAGAGATGAGCGCCGGAAATTTTTCGGGTTTTGTGTTTTGGTTTTGGGTTCGGTTCCGCGGCCGTGTTTTGGGTTCGACCGCGTTTTGGCAAAACCTCACCGAATTTTTTTTGTCGGATTCGGGTGTGTTTTGGATTCGGGTGTTTTTTTCAAAAAACCCTAAAAAACAGCTTAAATCATAGAATTTGGGGGTCATTTTGATCCCAAAGTATTATTAACCTCAAAAAACATAATTTACACTCATTTTCAGCCTATTCTGAACACATCACACCTCACAATATTATTTTTAGTCCTAAAATTTGCACCGAGGTCGCTGTGTGAGTAAGATAAGCGACCCTAGTGGCCGACACAAACACCGGGCCCATCTAGGAGTGGCACTGCAGTGTCACGCAGGATGGCCCTTCCAAAAAACCCTCCCCAAACAGCACATGACGCAAAGAAAAAAAGAGGCGCAATGAGGTAGCTGACTGTGTGAGTAAGATTAGCGACCCTAGTGGCCGACACAAACACCGGGCACATCTAGGAGTGGCACTGCAGTGTCACGCAGGATGTCCCTTCCAAAAAACCCTCCCCAAACAGCACATGACGCAAAGAAAAAAAGAGGCGCAATGAGGTAGCTGACTGTGTGAGTAAGATTAGCGACCCTAGTGGCCGACACAAACACCGGGCCCATCTAGGAGTGGCACTGCAGTGTCACGCAGGATGTCCCTTCCAAAAAACCCTCCCCAATCAGCACATGATGCAAAGAAAAAGAAAAGAAAAAAGAGGTGCAAGATGGAATTATCCTTGGGCCCTCCCACCCACCCTTATGTTGTATAAACAAAACAGGACATGCACACTTTAACCAACCCATCATTTCAGTGACAGGGTCTGCCACACGACTGTGACTGATATGACGGGTTGGTTTGGACCCCCCCCAAAAAAGAAGCAATTAATCTCTCCTTGCACAAACTGGCTCTACAGAGGCAAGATGTCCACCTCATCTTCACCCTCCGATATATCACCGTGTACATCCCCCTCCTCACAGATTATCAATTCGTCCCCACTGGAATCCACCATCTCAGCTCCCTGTGTACTTTGTGGAGGCAATTGCTGCTGGTCAATGTCTCCGCGGAGGAATTGATTATAATTCATTTTAATGAACATCATCTTCTCCACATTTTCTGGATGTAACCTCGTACGCCGATTGCTGACAAGGTGAGCGGCGGCACTAAACACTCTTTCGGAGTACACACTTGTGGGAGGGCAACTTAGGTAGAATAAAGCCAGTTTGTGCACATTCTGTTTGTGCCGTGAACTACCGCACTGTACACTGGTTGATAAAGAGATAGTAGTATACTCGTAACAACTAGTATGACACTATGACGACGGTATAAAGAATGAAAAAAAAACCACGGTTAGGTGGTATATATTATAATAATAATACAATTATGGATGGACGGACTGCCTGCCGACTGCCGACACAGAGGTAGCCACAGCCGTGAACTACCGCACTGTACACTGGTTGATAAAGAGATAGTAGTATACTCGTAACAATTAGGATGACACTATGACGGTATAAAGAATGAAAAAAAAACCACGGTTAGGTGGTAGGTATATAATAATAAATAATACAATTCTGGTCGGACGGACTGCCTGCCGTGTGCCGACACAGAGGTAGCCACAGCCGTGAACTACCGCACTGTACACTGGTTGATAAAGAGATAGTAGTATACTCGTAACAATTAGGATGACACTATGACGGTATAAAGAATGAAAAAAAAAACCACGGTTAGGTGGTAGGTATATAATAATAAATAATACAATTCTGGTCGGACGGACTGCCTGCCGTGTGCCGACACAGAGGTAGCCACAGCCGTGAACTACCGCACTGTACACTGGTTGATAAAGAGATAGTAGTATACTCGTAACAATTAGGATGACACTATGACGGTATAAAGAATGAAAAAAAAAACCACGGTTAGGTGGTAGGTATATAATAATAAATAATACAATTCTGGTCGGACGGACTGCCTGCCGTGTGCCGACACAGAGGTAGCCACAGCCGTGAACTACCGCACTGTACACTGGTTGATAAAGAGATAGTAGTATACTCGTAACAATTAGGATGACACTATGACGGTATAAAGAATGAAAAAAAAACCACGGTTAGGTGGTAGGTATATAATAATAAATAATACAATTCTGGTCGGACGGACTGCCTGCCGTGTGCCGACACAGAGGTAGCCACAGCCGTGAACTACCGCACTGTACACTGGTTGATAAAGAGATAGTAGTATACTCGTAACAATTAGGATGACACTATGACGGTATAAAGAATGAAAAAAAAAACCACGGTTAGGTGGTAGGTATATAATAATAAATAATACAATTCTGGTCGGACGGACTGCCTGCCGTGTGCCGACACAGAGGTAGCCACAGCCGTGAACTACCGCACTGTACACTGGTTGATAAAGAGATAGTAGTATACTCGTAACAATTAGGATGACACTATGACGGTATAAAGAATGAAAAAAAAAACCACGGTTAGGTGGTAGGTATATAATAATAAATAATACAATTCTGGTCGGACGGACTGCCTGCCGTGTGCCGACACAGAGGTAGCCACAGCCGTGAACTACCGCACTGTACACTGGTTGATAAAGAGATAGTAGTATACTCGTAACAATTAGGATGACACTATGACGGTATAAAGAATGAAAAAAAAACCACGGTTAGGTGGTAGGTATATAATAATAAATAATACAATTCTGGTCGGACGGACTGCCTGCCGTGTGCCGACACAGAGGTAGCCACAGCCGTGAACTACCGCACTGTACACTGGTTGATAAAGAGATAGTAGTATACTCGTAACAATTAGGATGACACTATGACGGTATAAAGAATGAAAAAAAAAACCACGGTTAGGTGGTAGGTATATAATAATAAATAATACAATTCTGGTCGGACGGACTGCCTGCCGTGTGCCGACACAGAGGTAGCCACAGCCGTGAACTACCGCACTGTACACTGGTTGATAAAGAGATAGTAGTATACTCGTAACAATTAGGATGACACTATGACGGTATAAAGAATGAAAAAAAAACCACGGTTAGGTGGTAGGTATATAATAATAAATAATACAATTCTGGTCGGACGGACTGCCTGCCGTGTGCCGACACAGAGGTAGCCACAGCCGTGAACTACCGCACTGTACTGTGTCTGCTGCTAATATAGACTGGTTGATATTTAAAGAGATATTAGTAGTATACAACAATACTATACTGGTGGTCAGGCACTGGTCACCACTCCTGCAGCAAAAGTGTGCACTGTTAATTAATATAATTGTACTCCTGGCTCCTGCTAACAACCTGCAGTGCTCCCCAGTCTCCCCCACAATTAATTATAAGCTTTTAATTTATACATTGATGACTGTGCAGCACACTGGGCTGAGCTGAGTGCACACAGACTGAGTCACACTGTGTGACTGACTGTGCTGTGTATCGTTTTTTTTTTCAGGCAGAGAACGGATATAGCAGAGAGAAGTGAACGGATATATTATATTAAATAAAAGTTAACTAGCAACTGCACTGGTCACTGACTGTGGTAAACTAACTCTGTCTGCGACTCTGCACAATCTCTCTCTCTCTATCTAATCTATCTCTATTCTAATGGAGAGGACGCCAGACACGTCCTCTCCCTATCAATCTCAATGCACGAGTGAAAATGGCGGCGACGCGCGGCTCCTTATATAGAATCCGAGTCTCGCGATAGAATCCGAGCCTCGCGAGAATCCGACAGCGTCATGATGACGTTCGGGCGCGCTCGGGTTAACCGAGCAAGGCGGGAAGATCCGAGTCGCTCGGACCCGTGAAAAAAAACATGAAGTTCGGGCGGGTTCGGATTCCGAGGAACCGAACCCGCTCATCTCTAGTTCACATATGATGTTCTGCTGTAGAAGAATCCACATTCCACATTAGGAAAAATGATTCCCGGTGATTTTCCTTCATTATGGCACACTGTGGGTAGAGTAAAAGATACAATGATTATAAGTGTGGTGAAAAGAGGGTGAAGATAGAAAAAGGTGTTACTAATTGACAAAAAAGGTAATAGAAACAAATGGTAGTACTATTACAGAAAAAGGTAAAAACAGCCAAAAGAACAAAAAGGTGGTGAAAAGGTTACATGGGGTAAATTTACTAAGACGGGATGTTGCCCATAGCAACAAATAAGATTTCAGGTATTTACTTCTAGAAGGTGCTAGATAAATGAGAAGTAGAATCTGAATGGTTGCTATGGGCAACATCCAATCTTAAATAGAACTCCCATCTTAGTAAATTTACCCCATGGTGTAGGTACTATTACAGAAATAGTACCACCTGAATTACCCTCAATGTCAGCTAGGGCACAGGAAACTGCTAGCAGGAAACATAGGTAAAAGCAGCTAAAAGACAGAATCTCAATAAAAGCAATAACCTACCTTGAAAGTCCAGAGTTGCCCTGAACTGGAGATCAAGGTTGCAGAGGTAACAGCAGAGAAGTGTAGTGTATCTCTTTGTATCTCCCAGTAGGTCCAGGAGAGGATCAATGTTGCACATGGATGTATAATGGGGGTCATTCCGAGTTGTTCGCTAGTTATTTTTTTCTCGCAACGGAGCGATTAGTCGCTAATGCGCATGCGCAATGTCCGCAGTGCGACTGCGCCAAGTAAATTTGCTATGTGGTTAGGTATTTTACTCACGGCATTAGAGGTTTTTTTCTTCGTTCTGGTGATCGTAATGTGACTGACAGGAAGTGGGTGTTTCTGGGCGGAAACTGGCCGTTTTATGGGTGTGTGCGAAAAAACGCTACCGTTTCTGGGAAAAACGCGGGAGTGGCTGGAGAAACGGAGGAGTGTCTGGGCGAACGCTGGGTGTGTTTGTGACGTCAAACCAGGAACGACAAGCACTGAACTGATCGCAGATGCCGAGTAAGTCTGGAGCTACTCAGAAACTGCTAAGAAGTGTCTATTCGCAATTCTGCTAATCTTTCGTTCGCAATTTTAAAATGCTAAGATTCACTCCCAGTAGGCGGCGGCTTAGCGTGTGCAATGCTGCTAAAAGCAGCTTGCGAGCGAACAACTCGGAATGACCCCCAAAGTGCAGTAGTCTCCACAAACAGCTGCCGGGATCACCCAGGGTGTTAGAAGGAGACACAGTGTGCAGGATTCTCGTGCACTTCTGTGTCTAGCAGTGGTGAATCTCCCATTAGGCACTTGTTTGGGGGCGGCACTTGGATGCTTGTGTTGGTATTGTTAGCCCAAAAAGTACCAATTACTGCAAAATATATCCACTGCACTGTACCATATGCTATCTCAAATGGACTGTAAACGGGTAGGACATGCACTTACTGCCCCTGTAAGCTGTCCTACTTAGGGGTGGGGGTGTTCTTGTTGTGCCTAGGGGCACCCCCACATTTAAATCTGCCCCTGGTGAATGGCACATCTCACCTGCCAGACTAGCTATCTTCAGTTCCAAGTGCTTCGGGGCATCCAGCTTCAATATCGATGTTCTTTGAAGCTTTAGAAGAAGCAGACTTGGATCGATGGAATATATAAATGATGCCCAGAGCTATTCCAGTGAATGCTATAATGATGATGGCAACCGCTGAGCAGACAGTCATCAAAAAATTGGTGTTCTCCGTCTTTAGATTTTCTCTCAGCTCATCAAAATAGTATTTCATGTCACTTTCTGCGGCTTGTCCGTCTGGCAGTGTTTCTTCTATACTTTCTGAAGTTGGATTTAATTCTTCATAATAAATGTGTGATTCTCTATTTCCTTGGGCCAAGCGATCTTCATTTGTCCCAAATGGAGCTCCGTTGCCTCCAGTAATCACTAATAGTAGCAATAAAAATGTCTGTAAGCACAGCATTCTCAATATATGTCTTCTTCCACTGACAACTACCTTTCAAAAGACTGAAACGGACACAGTCTATGGCATCAACCCTCAGACACAGCTCCATTATGATGTGTCATGTGATTTCATAATGGAAGCCAGGAAGTGGCTGGGACCTTATTAGAGACAACCTGGGCAGGAAAACAATTACATTTCTCTGTAGTGTATACAAATAACTGACAAAAATGAAATGATGTTATCACACCTGGTGCTCTGACCCAGAGGAGGGAGGTCTCAGTCTGACGCACAAATTACAACTTCATTTGAAATTCCGGTATATCTTCCAGTCTCAAGAAAAGCGATCCAGGAGGTGTAATTTGTTAGGCTGGTTATAATGTTAGGCAACCCAAAGGCTTTACATGATTTCCTAGATCCAGACTAGAGAGGTCATCACCTAGAGCAGCCACCCTTCCGTAGAGATTTATATTCTCACAGGTTCTTATGCTTATGTAAAACTCCAGGTGGCGACAGACCACCCACAGCAATTATCCCATCCTCATTAAATACAGTAGTTTCCATTTGTACACTTTTAGATATTTGAAGACCAGTGACAGTGCTTGCTGCACAGAGCATCTTGGTAGGTAGATCAAAGTGATTTCACTTATTGTGTCTGGGGACCTGATCTATATGCAGCTAAGATGGCCACCAGTGTGTAAACCTATGTGCTACGGATCCACCAAGGGGAAATATTGGCCCCATACACCTAATGTGGACTTAATATATTGCAATCAAAGAGCGTTTAAGGAAATGCAACTTTAATGATGTTATATCTAATAGGTGGCTCTGCCACGATGGATGTGTTAATGTCCGGAGCTGCGGCAGTGAAAGGAATTTATTTGTGCTCCAGTGAGCACTGGTAGAAACATATTAAAGGTATTTGATTTATAAGGCTTTGCAATTTGGCGATAGAGTTTGGGGCTTATTTTGTCATAAGAAGGCTTATGGTAAGGACTGTATCTTGGGATCGGTAAAAGCCTAATGTTACGTTAAAAGCAACGTTTTGAAATCACACCAGTATATGTCTATATAGAATCTAGGGCCTAATTCAGATCTGATCACAGCAGCAAATGTGTACTCACTAAGCGATAATCTAAGCAATCTGACCAGATTGTTTAAATTTTCAGCAAGATCTCTCCGTGTGTACCCCCCACAGCGATACCGACGCGCGGCACCACGTGTCACTATTGCTGCTAGATTGGCCTAGCAGGTCACTCATTTCACCCACTGGGTGAAACGAGCGCCCCCCCCCCCCCCCCGCACGCTCAGCACACATCTCTCCCCTGATCTGCCGGTGAGTACTGGCCTTTAGCTAATGGTCAAAACCATGTGCACTGCAGGGGGGCAGATATAACATGAGCAGAGTGAGTTAGACTTGGGTGTGATGTGTTCAAACTAAAATCTAAATTGCAGTATAAAAATAGAGCAGACAGTATTTACCCTGCACAGAAACAATATAACCCACCCAAATCTAACTGTCTCTGCAAATGCTATATCTGCTACACCTGCAGTGCACATGGGGGGTCATTCCGAGTTGTTCGCTCGCAAGTGGATTTTAGCAGATTTGCTCATGCTAAGCCACCGCCTACTGGGAGTGAATCTTAGCATCTTAAAATTGCGAACGATGTATTCGCAATATTGCGATTACACACCTTGTAGCAGTTTCTGAGTAGCTCCAGACTTACTCGGCATCTGCGATCATTTCACTGCTTGTCGTTCCTGGTTTGACGTCACAAACACACCCAGCGTTCGCCCAGACACTCCCCCGTTTCTCCGGCCACTCCTGCGTTTTTTCCGGAAACGGTAGCGTTTTTTCCCACACGCCCATAAAACGGCCTGTTTCCGCCCAGTAACACCCATTTCCTGTCAATCACATTACGATCGCCAGAACGATGAAAATGCCGTGAGTAAAATTCCTAAGGGCATAGCAAATTTACTTGGCGCAGTCGCAGTGCGGACATTGCGCATGCGCATTAAGCGGAAAATCGCTGCGATGCGAAGATTTTTACCGAGCGAACAACTCGGAATGACCCCCATGGGGCCTAATTCACAGTTGATTGCAGCAGCAAATTTGTTAGCAGTTGGGCAAAACCATTTGCACTGCAGGGGGGAGGCAGATATAACATGTGCAGAGAGTTAGATTTGGGTGGGGTGTGTTCAAACTGAAATCTAAATTGCAGTGTGAAAATTAAACAGTATTTACCCTGCATAGAAACAAAATAACCCACCTAAATCTAACTCTGCACATGTTACATCTGCCCCCCTCCAGTGCACATCATTTTGCCCAACTGCTAACAAATTTGCTGCTGCAATCAACTCTGAATTACCCAGTGGCGCCAAGAGATGGGGGAAGAGGGCACAAATTACCCGGGCCCGTAGAGCATACTTGCCTACTTTTGAAAACTAGTTTCAGGGAGATGCCAGGTGGCAGCAGAATACGCAGAGCTTCCTGTTGGGAAGGGATAGGGGGGGGGGGGGGGGGGATTCATGCTCCGCCCAATGGGCGTGTCTAGGTCCACCTAAAAGGGGATTTATTGCCACTCAGGGGTGTGTCCTGATGAAAACTATAGTACTATAACCAGCCAAAAACAAAAAGAGTAATAAGATAAGTACACTAGAGTAATAATAGGTGCACTATACAGAGCCGGATAAAGCTAGGGGCAACAGGGGCAGCCATCCCGTGGCCCCCAAACATCGGGGCCCCCACACACTGCTTCAGAGGAGTCTCCCTCCGGCAGCTCAGCTGTTAATTAATAGCAGCCACCGAGGAGCTCCTCCATGCACAGTCTTGCGGGACCGTTTCATGATCCCACAAGACAGTGTGTGCTCTGGCGGCGCTGTCCCCTGCTGGTTCGAGGACAGCGCCGCCAGAACAGGGGGTTAGCACCGGTGTCCTGGTGTAGCGGCGATGTCCGGCGAAACAGCACTACACGGTGGAGCATATCTAAATAAAACTACATCTCCCAGCAGCCCTTGCTGTCGGATACTGGGAGCTGTAGTTTTATTTAGAGCGCCTCCACTGTAGTGCAGTGTCGCTGGACACTGGGTGCTGTGTCTCTGCAGCCAGGCAAGTGTGTGTGTAAGTGTGTGTGTCACTGTGTGTGTGTGGGGGGGGGGGGGGGATGGCACTTTGCCAGCAACTTTACTGGTGGGGGCCCCCACAACCTCCGTTGCCCTGGGCCCCCACCAACCTTAATCCGGCCCTGGCAGTGCACTATATATTAAGGTAGTGTGTACAGTACACTGGTGAGAAGGGAAGGACGAATAGAAAACCTATGTGTGATAGATAGATAGATAGATAGATAGATAGATAGATAGATAGATAGATAGACATACATATTACATTCAGTACACACAGCATCATAATTCATTACATTATACACACAGCCAGAGCAGATACTAGACATTTTGGTGCCCTGTGCCAGAAAAAAAAAATTGGTGCCCCCCCACCCACCCATATGTAAAATCGGGACTGTATGGCTTCATGGGAAAGTGGCATGACCACATAATTCACATTACATTACCCTGCACAGTAGTGTACATTTGTCACATTACACCACATAGTAGTACCCCTTATACACGTTATGTCACAACTGAGGGCTGGGGACCGTGACTGGGAGCCTCAGTTGTAGGGGCTGACGGGTACTTAAATTTAGGAGGAGCTATGTGACTCCTGGACATACGTATTGACAGCAGCAAAGAATGCCCGAGGGCGTGACCACGACAACTGGGAATTCCTTAAGTGCTTTTATTAAATAAAAAGTCAAATAACGTGCAAAAGAATAATATAAAGTCACACGTGATAATTAAGTTCACAATCGGTGAAGGCCAGTAACCTGGAATATGGAAGAAAGTCCTGTAAACAATAAATGAGGCTGGGGTTCACTGGAAGATGAGGAATGAAGCTGTGGTTCGCTGGAAGATGAGGAATGAAACTGGAGTGCGCAGGAACTGAAGAATGAAGGAGGATTACTGCAAAGCAAAAGTTCAAACACAGGAATCCAAAGTAGACTGTAGAGGGTTAACACTGGAGAGTCGGGTTACACAGGCAGAGTGTAATCACCAGGGAAGTCAGGCTGATCTGCAGAATGGAATTGCATGAGAAAATCTGTAGTGAAGCTTGTAGGCTGGAATCACAGATGACAATGAAAGCACTGACGATCTTTTGGGAGCTGGGACCGGATATTTATACCTGCTGCATAGCAGGGATTGGCTGAGCAATTATGACAAGGCTCCAGCACCGTGGATAGGAGGAATAATGTCATGTGACTGGAGTCTAACATGGCTGCGCCCATGAACAAACAAAGAAGGGGAATTAAGTACTATAGGGAAGGTGCAACACTTGCGATGTAGGCCGCAGTAGCAGAATAACATGCGCCCAGTGGCGCGCGG